>NW_014575562.1:1049294-1219941 GCF_000708205.1 Mixia osmundae IAM 14324 | reverse complement strand
AGTCGCTGCTCGCCTACGACGCCGACTTCGAAGCCTGGAAGGCAGCTGTCGACACTGACGACAATGACGCGCCTCTCGTCATCCCGGCGGAGCTGCAAGTATATCTCGAGCCTTCTCTTCTTGCTCCCTGTGCTGAATATGAGGCCTGGAAGGCTTCGAGCGATGCTGACTCTGCCATCTTGGATGCTGCAGCGCTTGCAGAAGTTGCTCTGGCGATCCTCAAGGATGGCTTCTGCCGGCGACCTTTGGCGATTCGACCTGGCAACAAGTCGGTCTTTCCTGGCGGACTCATAGCGCAGTCTTCTTGTGCGATGGTCAGTCTGCTCCTCTTCAGTCCTCAACGCTTTAGCTGATCTAACCCCTGCAACAGGAGAGAGTCTAGATAGCGAGGAGAGTGGTCTACGAGGGTCAAGACAGCGCCTCGTCTTGTCTTCAGGGTCAGCTTGTGCTTCACCTGCACCACTCTTGCTGACTCTTACTGCATACCGGTCGCGCGTCTCGATACGAATATAGGTAATGCACGCAGGGCATCGCAGAGCATCGCAGGGAATCGCAGAGCATCGCAGGGAATCGCAGAGCATCGCAGGGAATCGCAGAGCATCGCAGGGAATCGCAGAGCATCGCAGGGAATCGCAGGTATACAGGTCCAGCCCTCAAGATCTTCGACTTCGACGTGGCTTGTGTGCGCTTTCGCTTTCGTTGGTCTGCTTATTGGCTTGCTTTTTGACTGAGCTTGGACTCTGGCATTGTTGGATAGATTGCAAAGACGCTGGTCGTTTCTGCTCGCTTGCTTGCCCCGTTCAGCTTGACTTTGAAACCGAAAGTCGCGTGGCGACAGAGGAGTGACTAGGTGACATGTGACAATGAGTGTGTTGATGGCATGAAGGTGAGGTGCGAGACGTTTCCAGTCGCCGAACCGAGAGATCATCGTTGTAGGCTGCATCTGGCGCAAGCATAGATGCGCACTTCCAACCGTCCCAAAGCGCGGCTGAGAAGCTTCGAATTTACGGTCCTCTCCACGCTACCAGAGCGTTGCTTGGTGCAATCACCAATCCGGACGGCCGTCTGGCCATCTCACGTGTATCCTGATACGTTCAGGGTTGTGATCGCGCTATGTGAGGTCTGAATGGAAATTGCGGTTCGGAACAGAAAGCAGGACGTTGGACCGCAAGGGTTCTAGCTTGAAGTGTTCAAAGCGCTGAGTACGACGGATGTGCGCTTGCCGGCGAGACTGTATCCGCGCGAAATGGAGCCTGCCTGTGATGAGGTCGCCCGCACGCGTGCAGAGACGGACAGATCGGCGAGAAGGAAGATGGACGGTCCCAAGTTGCACATAGGAGCGTCTCCAACGTAGCAGTGACGACTAGACAGAGCCGTGGCTCGGCGTGCCGTGCGAACGGGCGGCACGCATGCAGGGACGCGACCAAGAGAGTGTTGTCCGTAGTGGCGGCAAGGGTCGATACCGTTTCGCGATTGAAGTCATCCGAGCCGAACTTACCTGAAGCCCCGTAGAGGGTGTTGCGAGCATTAGCTTGCTACCGCCTGTCGTCTGATCCACTTCGATAGCTGTGCGCTGGTGGTTGATGATCATCGACTGAGCCGGTACAGTGACTTTGCCGCAAGAGTTATGACCTTGACCTGAAAGCGCTGGTGTTGGTACCCCGCTGCGCGTAGTTCGGCTTATTATGGCATCATTCGTGTTTGGCGCAGGTGTGGAGCTAGTCCCACCGTACTATGAAAACCTCCTACTTGTCGACGCTGAATCGCATGCCGTGAGCGGGCGGTAGATAGCGTGATGCTTGACCGAATCGCGGATTGGGTCCCTGCGAACCCCTCAAGCAGCGTTGTCACATTCACCGATGTTGCAACATTGTGGTTGCTGGCTCTTCGTGATGGTTTACAGCCAGTTTGGGGGCGCTGTGAACATTGGGGAAGCATAGAGATGGGGCAAGGTCTCACACCTCGCTCGAGCAGTCTTCTTGCTACAGAGGCCTGCTCTCCAGAGGACGTTCCCTTGTGGGTGCGACAGTCGTGCAAGCAGCTCTCAGGGGATGGTCCCTGAGGTTCTCACGCTTTGATATATGGGTGAGATCATGCATTCGTATCGGGTCTCAATGACACCGCTCAGGTTGACGCATAGACAGCGGGTTTGCTATTGTCATTCTGAGCTTGCTGGCATGTCAGCTCGTGACATTGAGCCGCGTGAACAGGGCTAATTTGTGCACGTTGCTGCTCGTGGCTTGAGGATGAGTGTCGGGCTTGGTCAGTACTAGTCCCGATCGTCGAGCTTCGGAAGCATCTGATTCGATCTCAGGGGCTTCCAACATCTGTGACCGAGACCAGAGACAGCTATCCACTGAGCGACTGAGCAGATGAGGCTGAGAGCGCTGAAATCAGAGGCTATAGCGATGCTAGCGAAGTGGACGGGGCCAATTTTAGAGTCTTATATTTTTGTAGGATCGCAGCAGCTTCATCATCATCGATGCTAGCTGTCAGACGACTTCTAGACGGGGCGGGGCCAGTTCATAATGCGCAGACGCAGGCTAGCCTAGGATCATGATGTCAGGGCTCCACGTGCCGGTCCGGCCTGTCATCGACTGGTCGCGTAGAGAATTCTAGAAATTTGACGGCTTCGTGGCGAGGCTGGCAGCAGGTCTGACGAGCATGGCAGACGACGGCAAGGCGGGCGCAGATGCAGAGAAGAAGCTGGGCAACACAGCCTACCAGTCACGCCAGTTTGAAGCAGCGATCGAGCACTACCAACGAGCCTGGGAGCTGCACAAGGACATCACCTACCTGAACAACCTGTCGGCCGTCTACTTTGAGCAGGGCAACTACGACCTCTGTATTGCGACATGCCTCGATGCAGCCGAGCAGGGAAGAGATCTCAGGGCGGACTACAAGACGATCGCAAAGAGCTTCACCCGGCTAGGCACGGCTTACACCAAGAAGGAGGACTGGGATCAAGCGATTCGCTACTTCCAGAAATCACTGACCGAGCATCGCACGCCCGACGCACTTGCCAAGCTCAAGGAAGCAGAACGAACGAAGCTCGACAAGGAGAGGCAGGCCTACGTCGATCCTGCCCTGTCGGACAAGGCACGCGACGAAGGCAACACGCTCTTCAAGGCAGGTCATCCTCGTCTCGTCGCAGACATCTCGTGCTGAGAGGGGTAGGCTTGCAGGCAGGAGACTGGCCAGGAGCGGTCAAGCTGTACGAGGAAGCCATCAAACGAAACCCCAACGATGCAAGGGGCTACACCAACAGAGCAGCAGCACTGGCCAAGCTCATGGCATTCCCCGAAGCGCTCAAGGATGCAGAGGCGGCCATCAAAGTGGATCCTGCCTTTGTCAAGGGCTACATCCGAAAGGCGCTCATCTTGTTTGGCATGAAAGAGTACTCCAAGGCGCTCACTGCTCTCTCGCTGGCCAAGGCGGCCGACAAGGACGGCAAGTCGGAAAAGGAGATCAGAGGTCACGAACAAAAGATCGTGCAGGCACAGTATGCTTCAGAGGCAAACGAGACGGACGAGGAAAAGCTGGCAAGAGCGCAGCGAGATCCGGAGATCCAGAGAATCTTGAGCGACCCGGCGCTGCAGCAGATCCTGCAGCAGGCCCAGAGCGATCCACAGTCCTTGGCGAGTCACATGCAGAACGCAGACATCAGAGACAAGATTCTCAAGCTGGTCAACGCGGGTATCATCAAGATGGGACCTCGTTGAGCTAAGTTCAGCCAAGCCGAGCCGATGAATGCATTGCCTACTGTTGACCTGACCGTCTCACAAACGGAATCTTGAGACCCGACAACAGTGCGCGAGCACGATCCTGGGCGCCCTTGCCCTTGGCAGAAGTGGCATAGCTGACCTGAAAGCCGAACTGCCTGGGATAGGCATCGGCATTGATCTCGATCTGAGGGAACAACCCCATCGATTCTCTCGGCAGACCCAGATTGACGACGCCGCCCAACGCAGAGGGGATGTTCTTCTGAGCTGTCGCAGGCGGCAAGGCGATCCCCGCAAAGTCTTTGAGACGAGGCAAGACAAACTCGACGAGGGTCTCGTGGAAAGTCCACATATCTGGCCCCTTGAGCGTCACTCTCAGTCCTGCGGGCATGCCTGCTCTGATCTTGAACGAAGCCGAACCTGATCTGCTCTTGGTCACATGGATCCCGCTGGCAGACTTGGGCGAGTTGGGACGGGCGAGAACCTGACCGGTTATGGCTTGGTAGACTGCCAGCAGAGGCACGAGGGCTGCCTTGTTGCCCGATGCTTCGGGCAAGTGGGTCGTCAGATGGATAGCTTCTAGCTTGACGACCGAAGAAGGTGTGGCCATCTCCGGCTTCGGCGCAATCGGCTTACCGCCCTTTTGCCGTCTGGCGGGGCGATTCTTCGTGTAAGGATCGAGTGGATCCCATTGAGCTCTCACTGGGTCGGGCATAGGTTGCGATCGACGCTGCTCGTAGGTCATGTACATCAAGTCGCTCGAGAGCGTGTTGGTGTAGTATTCCTGCCATCGACTGCGCTGGGTTGGCCCGGCTCGGATGGCAGAGTACGAGTCGAGCGAGCTTGACGCGGCAGTGGGCACGTTGAGCAGCGTCTCTGTCGCTGCTGCTCTGCTGCTCGACGACATGCATCGTCTGCTCACCCTGCACAGACATGGTCCCATCATCCCCAACAAGCCGCCGACCAGCCGACAGTCGACAGTCGACAGCGCTGGCAGCAAGAAAACCTTGACAGTCGCGCGCGTCGTCGATCGCTTTGGCGGATGGATGAAGCATTCGGTGGCTTGGCTCTTGACGATGAGAGCCAAGCAGGCAGGAACGTGTCAGCCCGCCAGCAGCGGATAGATGCCGCTCGAGCAGCTTCCAAGTCTTATCAGCCCAAAATCGACAGCGATCATGTACCACCTCGTTTCTTGTTCATCGACCACCTTCGCTTACTGCGATGCTGCAGTGGTACGAGAGTGACAGGTACGCGGGCAAAGGCAAGGAGAACGAGTACAGGATCAATGCACTCTACTTCAGTAAAGACTACGCAGCCTGCTTTCGACTCTGCATCGAATCACTCGACCGAGTCTCGCATATGACAGAATCAGATCTCGCAGGCAGAGATGAAGCGCAACCACAACACAGCGCCAAAGCGTCAGCGGCATCCGAACGATCCGCAGTCTGTGCTGCTCTGTGTGACACTGCGCTGCGCTGCGCTATACATCTAGACTTGCGCGACGACCAGCAAGTCGCCAGACTGCTGGCCATGCAGCGTGATCGCTTCTGGCGCTCTCAGCCGGGCAGTGTCCTCACAAGTCTGGACTATGCTCTTCTTGTCAAAGATGACAGACGGGCACTGCAAGCGTTGATCGCCTACCTAGGTAAGACTCCCGGCGCAATTCCTGCTTACCTTGCGCTCTTCAGCAAGCTCGTTGCGGCGATCGTGCCTGATGAGACGGCCAAGTCAGACGAAGAGCTTGCCAGCTTGCTCCATCTGTCGAAGCCAGAGATTGTGACGCTCGAACGTATCCTGACGGTGCAAAACGATAGAGACGCTCGTCAGTCCAACAGCAAGGCCGGCCTGCAGGTTGCGCAAGAGTCAGAGAAACAGACACTCTCTGCAGGCTGACCGTCTAAGCTGCATTACTCGACAAAGCTCTCGCAATGCTAAACAGTGTCCTTTCGTGTCCCCACTGGGCGACGAGCTGTGCACCTATGGGCATCCCGGTCGCTTCCTCTGTATCTATGGGAATCGCTAGCGCAGGTACGCCTGCCAAGCTGGCAGGAACAGTCAGGACGTCCTGCACGTATGCCGACAGATCGCTTTCGTTCTTCTGTGCATAAGGCGGACAGTCTGTCAGTTTGGGCGCGGTGCGGATAGCTGCCGGATGCAGTAATACATCGACACCCTTGTCATCGCCTGTCCGGTCGACAAGCAACGCATTGGAAGATCGAAAGACCCGGTCGAAATCTGATCTGATCCGCAAGCGAGACTTTTGCGCTTGCAGGTAGTAGTTGTCAAATGCACTGCTCTTGCGTCAGATGCGTCGTGTCTGCGTGGCTGGAACCTCACTCTGCGGTAAGAGCAAAGGTGCCCAGCAACAGCCGCCTCTGTACTTCTTGTCCGAAGCCGTCTGTACGCGTTTGCGCGTAAAGCGGCGTCGACGCCTTGTCCGCTGCCTCCCTGTCCCGCACACTGCGATGCCCTGCTCGCCCAGTGTCAGCGCAGATATAGCGTGCCACTGGACGTGACGAACCGTACTGAATGCCGTCGTATTTTGCCAGATTGCTACTCGCTTCTGCGCTGGCCAGGACGTAGTACGTGCTGAGCGCATACCGCGTGGCTGGCATAGAGACAGATACGACGGTTGCGCCCAGTGATCGCAATCGCGTAATCGTCTTTCGCAAGCTGTCTGCAATACCGCTCGCAAGCTCTCGAGGGAAGTACTCCTAGGATGAATGAGTACGAGTGATGCCGATTTTGTGCCAGTCACGTACTGACGGTACGCCCACTCGTACTTTACTAAGATCGTCGTCACTGAGCCCCAAAGCATCAGCCTCGGCTCTCACTGCGAATTCGTCGTCTATCGATGTAGCATCGCGTTCATCGTGACCCTTCATGACGTCTGCTTTGAGATGAGCCCAGGTGAAACTGCAACACGTTCGACAAACCGTATGCACGTTCCGAAAGGTCGATGTCCCGAGACATGATGCCTATACAGTCCAGGCTGCTGGCGAAAGAAACAAGGCCGAACCGAGAGAGTCGTCCGTACGATGGCTTGAGTCCGTAGATGCCGTTGTAGCTCGCAGGCAGGCGTACTGATCCTCCCGTGTCTGACCCGAGCGCGCTGTCCGTCATCGAATGAGCCTCTTTCGTCGCTTGTAGGGATACAAGCGTACAAGTCACACATGTCAGCAGAGACCGCGGCCGCGCTTCCGCCTGAGCTGCCTCCTGCAACATACACAGGGCCTTCTTCGAGGCTCTTGGGGTGGAGCGCCGCTCCGAAGGTCGAGTATGTGTTGGATGACCTGCCCGGCGGAGTCTCATAAGCCCACGCAAACCCCCCTTGAGATACTCGCGCTTACCCCATGCCGAATTCGTCCATGTTGGTCTTGCCGATGATGGTCACGCCTTGCTCCTTGAGCTTACTGACGACCGTCGCTTCGTACGGCGGGCTAAAGTCTGCGAGATTGCTCCATAAACGCTGCGTTCGGGACAGTCGCGAGCTGGGCGAATACCTTTGAGCATTTTGGATGCGCAGGTCATGGGAGCCCCTCGAACGGCGATGTTGTCCTTGATCGCCACGCAGAGACCCTGTAGCTTGCCATCGCTATCCTTTGGGGCACCGGATGGGCTCTGTCGCGGCGGCAAGAGGTGAACAAATGTTTGGAGGACATGATTGTGCGTTTCGATGCGGGCTCTGTATCGCTCCTCTGCGGTAGCCGAGCTTTGACGGCGTCGTCCGAGCACACGCTGGCCGAGTTGCAACTGTGACCGACAGCCTGTGCATCGTTGCATCTAGGTCCGAGGTCGGGCCAATCGTCAAGAGGTTGCCTCGCGTCCAGACATGACATCCCGTTGCATTCAAACTCGAATGGCGATGCCAGTCTTTATCTCCTAAGCAACGTCCCCTCTTCTACTCAAAGCCGCTCGTTGCATTTCCTCGAGCACTCCGATCGGTAGCCGAGAGACCGTTCGGCAGCTTCTCGATCAGCCAAGAGAAGACCAACAGTATGCTCGTGCTTGCCCAATTGTTCCTCTGCTGCTACGCCTCAATGGCGCTCGCTGCGTCTCTTGCTCGACGAACCAACATGCGCAGAGGCGCCGTCGATGATCCGAGTGCTACATTCGCAGACATGCAGCTTGCCGATAACCTCTGGTATATCGTCCAGATCGAGAACCCAAAGCTGACTATTGCCAATCTTGACTGCACCACTAATATGTGGCTCAAATGCGTGTAGGCTTGACTACGCCAAGACCATACTACTAGCTGACGCAGACGATGCAGCAAGAACGCTCCCGATGCGCCCTTTGGCGTCGTATATGATGGCTATACGTACGTCATCCAGTCTCGCGAGGTTTGTTTATACTCACGACTTCAAACAGTGGCAACCAATGGGACATGGCTGGCTCCGGCGCTAATCTGCATTGCTGGCTCGGCCCAAGCGGCGGAAACTATGAGCCTGCAGGCTGCAATGCTCCCGTCGATGGAAATGAAAAGGCGGAGAAGCCAGTTTGATGATATTTGACTTGTCCGTTACCGACACTTATACCCCTGTTGTGACCTTCCCCGTAGTTGCCCCTCTGCGCGTAGAAAATCTCGCGACGAACGGCAACGAGCATAGACGGGGCAAACAAGAGGCGATGCCTCACCTGGAACCGCTCGCAAGGGTCTCACATCGGCAATAGGAAGAAGAATGTCAGCTGATCTGAGCTCGAGGCTCGCCTCGCTCGATATCGATAGCACTTTTGTCTCCTTGCCCCGGACTGGCGCGACGACGGCCACGAGCTCGATACCGCCCTCACCGATCGGTGGTCATCGATTCTCAGGCCAGAATGGCTCTGCGAGTCAGACTACCGCCCTGCCGCCTGCTTTCGATCTCAACGGCAACGCCGCGCCTTTTGTTGGAGGCTTAGCCAGCAGTCCGCGCAATAGTTCGCCTGTCAAACGGGCGGTGTGGGATACTCAGGGCTTGTCCCATGGCTCTGCCTTTGGCCTCAAGCATGTTTGTCCTTTTCTTTTGCGTTCGAGGCGAGTGCGGCTGCTGACAGTCAAGGTCGTCTGCAGAAAACATCACAGGCAGCATTGATCGCCGCCTCGAGCTCTTCCTCCGAGGACCAGCTCTCCTCCTCGCCCGCACATTCGCCTTATTTCTCAAACCTTTCTTCTCATGCCGGCGCTTCCTCCTCGTCCAATCCGACCACGCTCGGCGAGGGATCGCCTCCTCTGTCAGCCCCAGACGCGACGCCTCAGGCACAGACACATCTTCTCGACAGTCACGCTCAGTATGCATCCATGCCTACACGAGAAGCCTACAACGTACCGCGTTCGGCGCCTTCACCTCAGCATGGCTATTCAGCAAGTACAGACAATCAATTCACGACTTCACCTTTTGACGCCATGCCATCAGCGCAGTACTCTCATTTCGCCCACATGCAAGCGCAGCAACATCGTCATTCGATGCCTGTCGCACCCATTCAGTTCAGGCAGCCTTCTCCGTTCAGTTCTGCAGTGTACCAAGACTTGCCGAGGCCATCGGACTCGCAAGCAGGCTGGCCAGCATGGAACAAAGCCTCTGACTTTGGTGGTATCGGTAGTGGCAGTCCCCGAGTGAAGCCTCTCACCAGTCCTGCGCCTCTCTTGCCGACTGGTCAGCCTGCACTGGACAATCATTTTGTGCCTCAATCACTCTCGAATTGGCATGCGGCTCCCCATCTGCCGTCAGCGATCGGGCACGGTCAGGATACCCGTAGAATGGCAAGCACCGCTCTACCCCCACACGAACATATCAATCCAGGGAACGCGCCAGAGGACACGATACCAACCGCCATTGTGATCAAGAACATTCCTTTCCAAGTCGAAAAGGACGTATTGCTCCAGATCATGGCAAGTGACACTCGATCTCATCGCCGCGCTTTCTAAATTTATATATCTTGCAGGAGGAACTTGAGCTCCCAGCGCCCTACGCGTTCAATTACCACTATGACGGCGGCATATTCCGTGGCCTAGCGTTCGCCAACTTCAAGACGCCAGCCGAGACGGATGCTTGCGTGGCTGCACTCAACGGCTTCGATATACACGGCAGGAAGCTGCGAGTGGAATACAAAAAAGTGTTGCAAGCAGGCGAGAAGGAGCGGATCGAGCGCGACAAGGCAATGAAGCGGATGCGGAGTATGCAGCTTGAGAAAGAACGGGAACGATTCACTCGCGATCGGCAAGAGAGCTGGCAAACGCCTGCGATGGAATACCGACCCTCACAGGGCGAATCAGGTATCGCCAATCCGTGGTCGATCCTGGACACTGGTGCACAACAAATGCCGGCCAGTCCAGGCGGATCTGACATTGGTCTGCCGGGCTCCGAAGTAAGAGGTAGGCATAGGTTTTGACTCATTCGATCGCGCTGACAAAGGCGCCACATATCCAGAGCTAGATCTCAACGATCCTCAGACTCTCCAGATCTACTCTCGCGTGCTCAGCTTCAAAGATGATGCCTTGCGCGACGAACTCGCTTTCGCGAGATCTCTGCAGCCGCTGCAAAGAAGAACGGTCCACCTGGTGGCTCAGCGACTCGGGCTGAATCATCAGAGCGTCGGCTTGGGTGATGAGCGATATGTCGTCGTCATGAAAGATTTCACGGGTGTCAGCAACCCTGCAAGTCCCACGAAGGTAGGTTTTCGTATTTTCCGGAGGAATGAGACATACTGACGGGCATGATAGCCCGATACACGTATCGCGATGGGCATCAGGCAGCCACACAGTCAGCAAGAAGCTGCGGCGTACAGCTCCTTCCTCAACGGCGTCAGGCCAAAGAAGAGCATGCCCGACATGCGATCGCGCACTTCGACTTCTTCGCTCAGCAGTGATGCTGCAGCGGCCGCAGCCGCTCTTCCCGCCCGACGATCCAATGTTGATCTACGATCAGCTCGAAGAGCACCATCGAAAGGCGACATGTATGGTGCTTATCGATCCCATTCGCCCACTTCTATACCTCCCGTACCAGTTCTGCCCGACATGTCGATGTACGAGCACTTTGCGCCGGAATCACCCCACGCGGCAGCAGTGAGAGCGAGCAGGCAAAAGTCTGGCGTTCATGATGATGGCACGGCAAGATAGCTCAGTCTTCGCACACACGCACACGATCTCACGACTTAACGTTGATGACCCATGATGGATCTGTAGCAACATTCTAATTGCAGCACGTTTGTGACTCTCTACCAGCGATCGTTGACGAAGTAGTCTGTGCGGTCGAGGCTGCAGCAGTCCATCAGCGCGGCTCAGAGACTGGTTTGGCAGACTGACATCATGAGAGCTGCGCGCTTGTGCGGAAAGTCAAACTCTTTTTCCTTCCTGAAACCGTGTTTGATGAGGTAGTCGATCATCTTAGTATTGCGTGCATCCGGCTCAGATACGATCCGCATCGTCCTGGGATCGTCTATGAAGATGTAGTGACAAAGCGAGACGAGCCAGGCTCGTACGCGATGAGGTCCTCTGTGATCTTTGGATCCGACGAGCATATGGATGCCTCTATCGTAGTCGCCCGCATCGTAGAATTCGCCTATGCGATCCTCCTTTGCCCAGTAGATGTCAAAGTAGCACGCAGGACTGACGCCCGATCTGTCAGATCTGTATGAGCCAATGACAGGGACATTATGCAGGTCATCGATCTTGGCGCCAAGGTACTTCTTGTGATCTTCGAGCGTGCCCTTGTCTTGCCAGTACTGGTCGACCCGGGGATCGTTGAGCCAGCCGTGCATGAGGTCGAGTCGCGCGTGGTCGTAAGGCTCGAGTTGGAAATACTCGTCGAGATGGGGTATATAGCGTGAGTAGACGCATCCCAGCGGCTGTGGAGGCCGCAAGGGGTGTGCGATGGTGCCCCTCTTTGACTCTGTGTGGCTCGCAATGTTCGGGAAAGGCTGCTGAGGGGCAGAGAGATGAAGAGCAAAGAGTTGCATGACGTAAGATCGTGTTATTCGGCTTTGTGTCAGACTGGAAGCACGCTGTCGGACACTCGCGTCCTGGGATGATGAGTCGATGTCAAAGGAAGCACCGGTCTCACTCGCGAGGTAGAATGCGGCCGTATAGGCCAACGCCCAGCTTGTTCTCTGACTTTGCCAGATGTCATGCTTGTCGGCCTCTTTCAGTGTCGCTGAGGCATGTGCAGACTGTAGGATGAGCTGCATCCCATTGCACGAACACACTCGTTGCTCCTTGTCGTAGTTCACATCGAGGCCATCGCCAACAGAAATCGTCGGCATCGTCGACAGGCTTGATGCCAACGTTGGACTTGCGCGCGCTTGCCAGGTCGACCGCTGTCCATCCTCAAGATGACGTCCTTGTGCGTGCCCATCAGGTCATCAGCGCAAGCAGAGCTGACTCGGAGTTCGGCATGCACAGTATGGCAGTCGAGCCTCCGACGGCAGGCCGGGTCACGCTTCACACGACAGTCGGCGACATTTCTGTCGAACTATGGTCAGGCAAGAAAGAGGCTCCTCTGGCTTGTCGCAACTTTGTCCAGCTCTGTCTCGAAGGCTACTATGACGGTCACATCTTCCACCGCATCGTCAAGGACTTCATTGCCCAGACGGGCGATCCAACAGGCACAGGACAGGGAGGAGAGAGCATCTTTGATGAACCTTTTGCCGACGAATTCTCTCCCAGACTGAGGTTCAACCGGCGCGGACTCGTCGGTATGGCCAATCCTGGCACAAGGGACACCAACCTGTCACAGTCGGTGTCCGCCATACGTCAGTCTATGCTTGTTCGTTGACTGGGACGCGCTAGGTTCTTCGTGACAATGGACAAAGCAGACGAGCTGACAGGCAAGCACACACTCTTTGGCAGAGTATGTATATCACTGCATGACGATATGATCGCTGAGGAGGTCGTAGCTCTACGGCGACACGCTATACAACGTCCTCAGACTGAACGAGCTCGAACTGGAAGAAGGCACAGAGAGGCCTGTCTATCCGCCGCGCATACGAAGCGTGACAGTCGATGACAATCCGTTTGATGACATCGTACCTCGCATCACCGCATCCGAACGCAGAGAGCAAGAAAAGGCGCGCTTGGCATCACGACAGTCAAAGAAAGGCTCGAATCGCAAAGGCACAAAGTGAGACTCCTCCGTCGCTCGCAAACATCGCGACTGACAGGTGGTCCCCCAGGAATGCTGGCCTACTCTCCTTTGAGGAGGAAGCTCAGCCTGCAGCCGCACCAAGAGGTCCCAAGACCTTATCTGCACACGATGTGCTGGACGACAAACGTTTGTCCAGTCGCATTGTCGACGACAGAGCCATGCACATACCTCAGCTACCCGATACTGACACTTCTCGTCCGGTAAAGCGGAAGATCGCATCACCGGTGCCTGAGCCAGTCCAACCCAAGCGAGCAGCTCCCAAACCCAAAGAGCCTTCGCCCGATGCGAGGTATGTACGTGCTGGACAGTCTGATCATTGCTCATTCCGGAGCATCAGTGCCAAAGTACAAGCGCAGATAGAGAAGGTACAGGCTGAGATGCGAAGGATGAAAGACCGCAAGGCCGACCAAGCAGCAGAAGCTGCGAGAGCGCAAACGAAAGCAAAGGCCAGCCTGCTCGCTGCCGAACGAGAAAAGTACGCCCATAAGCGCAAGATCGGCAAGAAGCTCGAAGACCGCGCGCTAGGCGCTAGCTTGAACGATTTTGATCAGCTTTTGCGCACCAAAGTCAAAGAAGTCAAGCAGCAGCAGCCTGCAGCAGACTCCCACACAAACCCAGAGGACAACTTAGAGGAAGACGTCGACGAGACAGACCTGACATGGCTCGGCCATACTCTGAAATTCAGAAAAGACGCAACCCTCGACCGCAGCCTAAAGGCCGAATACGAAGCCGTCGATCCTCTCAACCGCAAAGGAATCACCCTGGAAGAGGCACAGCAAGAGGCCACGCGACAGGCACGCATCAAGCAACGCGAGGCAGGACCTCGTAAGGCATGAGGAGACCTACATTACATCCTGACTACAGTGCACAAATCGCATATCCTACAGAGTCGTGTCGTGAATGCAAGCTGGACTAGCGAGTCGACCTCAGCACGGCGACTTGCTTTTCGATCTTCTCGTTCGATGCTGTTATGGCGTCTTCGGCAGCACGCATCTTGGCAAGCAATCCGTCTACGCGGCTGGCAATCTCGACGGGTACCGCCGACGAATTTCCGAAGATCCACCTGCCCTTGTCCTGCGAGAAGAGCTGTCCGAGACTGACGAGATCTTTCTCGGCTGCCGCGATGTCAGCCTCGGCGGTGGCGATTGCCTTCTCGGCAGACGCGAGCTCGTTCAATGCAAAAAAGATGGGATCGCTCGTGAGTCGCTGGAAAGCTGACCGGTAGACGGGTTTGCCGGGCTTGATTGCGCTTGGCCTGCCGTCGCGATGGACGATAGAGATGATCTCGGACTGCTCAAGCGCGTGCAGTGCCTTGTCATTGTCTTTGAAGGTGTTGTGAAGCGTATCACTGTACTTGAGCTCGTCATTCGCACTCAGTTGCTTACAGATAGCCCAAGCGTGACTGCGTGTCCATGGCAGATTGCTCGCTTCTTCGTTATCGTCTCCGAATGCGTTCTTGCGAATCTCTGCCGCAGAACGGCTGACAATGTCGTCGACAGCTTCGTCCAGATCGATGCCACCTCGGACCTTCTGTATCAAGATCTCCAGATCCTGCACTCTTTGTCAGTCCCGTTGTACCATCAGCAGCTCTGCACTCACGGTCAAACGTCCGCCAAGTTGCATCACGGCAGCTTCCGTCGACTTGTTGAGTAGATCGCCCTTATTCAATTCCGCTAATTTGGCAGAAATGTACTGGAGTGCGTTGTCAGACGATGCATCGGTGAGGTTGATCATGGAAGACATAGGCTTGCTGGGCATAGCCTTTTGCAGCGGTTTCGTGACCGAGACCGAGTCTGAGGTCAGTACCACGTGCGCAATCTGGTTCTCGACGAGTAGAGCGGCCCTACTCGAGCATGAGCACGTCATAGCGAGAGCTGAGGGCAAAGAGACTTACCAGTCTGCTAGTGCGGTCCAAAGCATGTCCTGCTTTCGGCCACCTTTGTTGTAGAAGCCTCGAATGACAACGATGGGGATCTTGTCGAGATCGGCAGATGCATCAGGACTTGCTCCCAGGATGTCATCAGAGATCTTTCGAAGCTCGTTTGCTGCGCCGGGACCTTCCGCAACGCTGCAGACTGCTCGGTCAGCTCTGCTATTGATTCAAAGCACGACATACATTTCTTTCTCAGAGTCTTGACCGGGACTGACGCCAGCTTCAGAGATGCTTTCGAGACCGCTAACGGCCTGCAGACGACTGTCGCGCACTTCGCCCTGCATGATCGCAGTCTCGACCTGCTTCTCTTTCTCGGTCTTGGTCTGCTTTGAGGCCTCAATCTTCCGAAGGGCTTCTGTACGCTCCTGCTTCGCTTCGTCTGAGAGTTTCTTGAGTGAAGATGCGGTGACTTCGAAGATCTGCTTGATTTGCTGGTCGACAGAAGTGGCAAAGCCAGCTTTTGTACCTATGAGGCCGACCGCAGCGAGATCGAGCATGCTGTTGAGACTGGCGAGGAAGCCAAAGACAGGCCAGTAGCCGGTCTGTCTGGCTATCTCCGACACGAGCTGATTGTCGTTCTTTGCCGAACGGACGATATCCTCACAGTTGATCTCGAGCACGTTGCGTTGGTTTGCAAGGGCCTGGTCGAGAACGGCATGCTTGCCGGAGCCTCGGGGACCGGTGATGACGATGAAAGTGTCTGGCGTGTCCCGTAGCCAGGTGGAGAGTTGGGCAGCAGCCTCTTGACGTTCCTTTTCGATGCCCGTGCCAGGACTGGCAGACTGGCTGCGAGTAGAAAAGCCAAGCCTGTCCAGCGTTTCGACTTTGAGCCACTTGACAAGGCGATACTCGTTGAAGTCGAACATGCCGCAGACATGCGCGCGGACGAAGAAGCCTCTGATGGGATCAAAGACCAAGTAAGAGAGGCCACCTAGCAGGACCGCAACGATGGGCAAGACGATGCGAGGATGGGACGAGATCCAGTCGCGCATTGCATGGCTCCTCAGTCTCTCTTTGTAGAGAATGCGAAGGACGATACTGCCCGAGGGTGCTTTGAGGCGCAGTCCATGCAAGCAATTTCGCGCGGCCGCTGCACTTCTCGTCGTTCGGAATTGTACCTCTGCGTAGCGTGGCAAGTCTTTGCTCGAGGGCGGCTGAGGCGTGATGTCATGGATACGTCCGTAGGGTCTGAGCATTTCCCATAGCTGCTCTTGTGGTATATCTGAGGATGTGCCTTCGAATTCGATGCGGATGACGCTATTGGGGAACCGGTTCATGTCCTCGAGCCAAGGCTTGCCCCTGACGAGGAAGACCCGGAGAGGACTGAAGAGGTACCATGGCTTGAGGTTTGTTTGCTTGGCAAAGTGGGCACGGATGAGATCTTGAATATCGACCAGGGACGGATCAGGCACGTCCTCCTTTGCCTCTGTCTCCTCGACATTGTCGGCCTTTTTGCTATCTGCTTTGACTGCCTCTGCCGCTTGCTCTGCCTCTGCCTTTTCCTCCTGCTCTTGTGCTATCGCTCTCGAGGGTGGTATGTAGCTGAAATTGACAAAACAGCCTCCATCCTTGCTCCTCTCGAGTACATTCTCCACTCTGAGCGAGTACTTTGCGTCATTCGGCACTGCTACGCGCAGTCGATCGAGCAGAGCATCCTTGAGCATCTCTGCCACCAAGTAGCGCACATCCCACACGCCCAGCCTGATCGGAAAGAGTGAGTCAAGGTAGAAGTAGGCATAACGTCGTTGTGAGTCTGTCGCTGCCGTGTCGAGCGAGGCCAGTCTGCCCCGGGGACTGCCGAGCGAGATGTCCTCGAAGGGATAGGCAGTTGCCGAGTCATGCTTGGCGGGTGCGCTCCTCAGAGCCCGTACCTGGCCTTGGTGACTCGCATGCTCTGGCCATGTTGCTTGTGCATTGCTGCTGATGCGTGTCGTGGTTTGTCTGCGTGTCGATGTGAGGGGCAGCCGGCGAGCGTGTCGACAGGCTGCCAGACGCAGCATGGCTGCCTGCTAGCGCTGTCAATTGCCTGTCAGGTGTCAGCCAAGCAGCGCGTCATCGCGGCACATCTGCCTGGTATTTATTGCGCCTAGAGCTTAGAGGCGCCGGCCAGATGCATTTTCACAAGCGACCCGATAAGTGCTCGAGCAAGAGCCTTCGAGAAGGTCTGCTCGTCAGCGTCATGCTCAAGTGAGTTTGGCGTGCGATGGCTGCCCTTCAGGCCTGGCACAGCTAGGCACATTCAGATTGGTCAGATGTCCTGCATTACTTGGAGAGATTGCGAAAGTCAAGCTCGAGCGAAACATGGGCTGCCAGCAGCAAGATGCGATGAGTCTTGCTCCATCAGTCCGCAACAGGCTCAAGCTACTTGAGATCAGCCTCTGCGCTATCAGGATTCCACTGGGGCGAGAAGACGAGACAGCCAGGCTTGTTGACCTCTTCTGCGATCTGACTGAGGATGGAGATGATGGTCTTGCTCTTGCTGAAGAAGTGAAAGGTGCCCTTGGGTTGATCGAGTTCGCCGCCTAGCATGATGGCGAGGGCGATGTCGACGAGCATGAGTTCGGCAATGAGGAGACTGGTCGTGTCCGAGGACGGGATGGTAGCGATGACCTGACAGTGCTCATAGGAACGGTCGGGACGAACGACGCGATAGGCACCCCCGCCACCGATCGTCTTGTCGCCCGGTTTGACGCTCGTGTACAGGATCGCATCCGTCGTCTTCTGCGCCTTGACGTAGGCATCGTGAGCGGTGTTGGCAATCTCTGCATCGTATGCGCTGAACGACTCGTTGAGACGGATCAGGTTGAGCGAGCTCGCCTTGCTGGCATACATCTGCTTGAGCTCGTTCACTTTCTGCCTGAGCAGACGACTAGGAGGTTTCCCAAGCGAGTCAGCACAAGGCAGGCAAGAGGGTGGACAGAGGGACTCGCTTAAAGTCAGAGACTGCGCAGAATTGCGAGGCCATACTCGACATGGCTCGTCCGGATTGGCGAGAGAGTTGGCTTTCGCGCTGCACTGCTTGCGCGGTTCGATGGAGTGCGGGCACGTGAGAGCACTAGTACTACTCGTGATGGAGCGTGCTGGACGTTGGCGCTGGATGAGGATCAGATGAGACGCTCTGCCTTCAGCATCCTATTGGCCTGACGCGCCGAAGCCCGTTGATCGGACGGACATTGCCTTCGGTGCACCGTCCCGTCTCTCGAGAGACGATCGGACGGACAGGCATCCCCGTGAGCTGGATGGCAAGATTGGCATGTCTGTCCGTGCAGGTCATTGTTGTTCGATACGGTTTGCTTAGGGCACGGGCACGTTGAGGACGCCAGATCCTGGAGCTAGGCATGACTAGTCACCGAAAGAGACTCCGTTCGAAGATAGAGTGGCTGTGATGACATCATGCATATGCTGCAGGACTGATCATGAAGAGCAACACGCGCAAACCCACGCGCCTGTTGATGCATTGGCTGCTGCCGATAGATGACCAGCGATCCTGTGGACGACTTGCTCCACCTTCGTCAGCATGCCCGCCTGACTCTTCTCCTCGATTCGCTCGCACAACCCGCAACGGCGCTCTTAGGAACGCTTTGGCAGCAAGTTGCACGATCTGATACGTAAGACCTTGAGATGAATTCACTTGGCTAGCTGACAGGCAGTCCGAGTCTAGTCAGCGTGCGCTTCTGATCTGTCTCGAGCATGAGCCGTCGCTGTTTGGGCCTGTCGGCAAGCATTGCGCTGTCATTGATGCCTTGTGCGGTTCGAAGTACAATGCCAGGCAACAACCGTGTGATGCTCTGGAAGCGCTTCTCTCTGCACTACAACAGCAGCTGCAGCACGTGAGTCAGCAGCTCGGTCTTTGCGCGTGTGTTGCTGAGCAACGCCGGCAGCCGCTGCTCGTGTTCATAGACGGCATCACCAACTTTACCTATCAGTACGGCCAGAAGACGCTGTTCAAGCTTCTCAGAGCAATCCTAGCATCCGATACGGCTACTCGTATCGTACTCGTCCACCATGTCGATCTGCCGAGTCCAACAGAGCAGCGGACCGACATCGTCGCGCTTTTGCAAAGCCCGAGCATGTGCGCGAGCATACTGAGAGTCGCACTACATCCACTTGCGCTCTTGCAGCACTTACTCGATGACCTTCATCTCGCCCCTGAGTCCGAACAGGTCTATGCTCTACTGCAGACCCATCTCGCCCGAGGCTGGGGATCTGGCTTCTCCTACGCAACCGAAGAACCCCATGCGAGCGAGGAGAACAGCACAGCAGATGGCTTGGGCGAGCGCAGACTGGCTCGCTGTATCCTGAGCTACGATGCTCGAGGGCTGTCATCCGCTGAACGGGCTGGCAAAGTCAAGGAAGAGCGCGGTGTCGTTGCTCTATTGCGCAAAAGCGAAGGCGACGCGGCTAGCTACCAGACTGCCGCGCTCTCAGAAGTCCTGATCGCTCGCTCGCGTCGGGAGGTCAAGACAGCCAGCATCGCAGCTGCTGACAAAGACGGCCTACCCGCCGACCTGACGTTCAGCCTCAGTCTGACGGACGCCCAGCGGCAAGCACGGGATAGCGTACCGTTGCCCTTTGCTCGCGACTCGACCGAGCAAGGGAGGATCATCTACGAGCCAGACTCGGGCGATGATCTCGATGAAGACGAGCCAGACGAAGGAATGGAGATCTGATTGCAAGCTCTCCAATCCCTCATCATCATGATCGGCGCGAATGATCTGCAACCGTCAATCTGAGCTGAGCGCGTCATTGATTTTAATTTATTTGGCCTTGGCACGCGCAACGACCGGGAAGGGGAGGCTCAGGAGCAGACTCGTGTGACACTACCTTGTACATAGCCCGACACTGCCCCGCCAAATATGGCCCCCTTCTCCAAACTGCGTGATCGCGCCAGAGGTGTGCACGAGCAGAGCTACAAATCATGTCGGACAGCTCAAGGAGTAGCACAGACATCACGAGCGATATCGGCCAGGACTTCGGCCGACTGACGACTGCTGCGAGCTATGCCTTCAATCCAGACCATCGCCACGATGAAGCCCACGAAAAGGAAGCAGATCGCAAGCAGGCAGAGATCTGCGCATCCCACAGATGTCCGTCCTTCGTGCTCGTCAAGCTAACGTGGCTTGATCATCTTGTCGAGCCACGCAGTCAACTCGTTCGCTGCTCAACGGCAGAACAACAATGTCAAATGGTTCGTCGACGGCAAGGTGAGCTCGACCGATGCTTTGGCAGCGCGTCATGTCTCACCGTGGCATCGTGCAGAACTACTTCTGGGCGCTCTCAGAGATTCTCGAAGAAGCCAAGGAGTCCATCATGATCCTCGATTGGTGGCTGACACCGGAACTCTATCTCCGTCGCCCGCCTGCAGATCACGAAGAGTACCGGCTCGATAGACTGCTCAAGCGCAAAGCAGAGGAAGGCGTCAAGATCTACATTGTCGTCTACAAGGAAGTGACGGCGAGCATGTCCATGGGATCCAAACATACCAAGAACTACCTCGAATCGCTCCATCCCAACATTCTCGTCTTCAGACATCCCGACCATTCGGGCGGCGAGGTTGTCCTCAGATGGTCCCATCACGAAAAGGTCGTCATCGCAGATTGTGCCGTAGCTTGCATTGGTGGCCGTAAGTCTCGAACTCGTCTCACTGCAAAACGCCAGATTGACGCGTTCCTTGGATAGTCGATATCTGCTTTGGCCGCTGGGACACGTCAACGCTCCAGCTCGCTGATTGTCATCCGCAAGACTTTACCCGTCAGCTCTTCCCCGGTCAGGATTACAACGATGCTCGAATCGCCGACTTTGTCGATGTTGCCCATTGGCTGAGCAACCAGCAATCGCGCTTGACTATGCCACGTATGCCCTGGCACGATGTCCACACCATGCTCGCCGGGCCCGTCGTACTCGACATCGCCCAGCATTTTGTCGAGCGATGGAACTTCATCCGCTTCCTCAAGTATAGAGGCGGTCACCAGTATCACGTCTTGGCTTTCCCTCATCATCCGCTAGACGAGATGCCAGACGAATCCGTCCATCGCCATCCTCATCTGGATACCTTTATGCAAGGTGTACACTACTACAAGCATGCTCTCGACCGCGACGAGACTCAGATGCGCTACGGCGGCAACGATGCAAAGGGGAACATGAACGTCCAAGTCTTGCGATCTTCGGCGGATTGGTCCCATGGCATCTTGACGGAGCATTCCATCAAGAATGCCTACTTGCAGCTCATCCGCGAAGCCAATCACTTCATCTACATCGAAAACCAATTCTTCGTCTCCAGTGGTCAATCTGACAGTCAGAAGGGACCCATCAAGAACGAGATCGCGGCTGCCATCGCGCAGCGCTGCATCTCCGCAGCCAAGGACGGCAAGAAATTCAAGGTCATCATCGTCATCCCCTGCGTGCCTGGTTTCGCTGGAGATCTCAACGGGTCGGAAGGAACGCTGTCCATCATTCATTTCACCTACCAAGCACTCTGTCGCGGCAAAGATTCCATTTACGGTCAGATCGAAGCGGCTGGCTTCAATCCTCGCGACTACTGTCAGATCTTCCACTTGCGATCATATGACAGGCAAGTCGCGTCCAAGCAGCGCAGGAACATGCTGACATGAGCCGGATGCAGGCTTCCGAGTGATCCGAAACTGATCGATGGCATGGAGTCACGCTCCGGCGTCAGCTTTGCCGAAGCTCAAGCTGCTCTTGCGCGCATCTACATGGGTGATAACACTACCAAGACGGAAGCAACAGCCAACTCGATCGTCAAGATTGCTCAGCCCAGCCGTGGCGAGTCACTCGCTCCCGGAGAGACGCAGCCAGATCAGGTCATTGAGGTCAAAACGCCCGCGACAGTCAAGGAAGCTCACGATACGCTGCGTCGCTGGCACGATGCTGCTCCTTCCGAGCCTCCCAACCCACACGTCAAGAACAGTGTTGCCCATCACGCAATGCGTCGCAGTGGTGGCAGCCTTCGCGATGAGCCCTGGTATGGTGATGAGGAGTCCGAGCTCGAGGCCTTTGTTACGGAAGAGAGCTATATCCACAGCAAGCTCATGATTGTCGACGTAAGCTCCGCCTTTCTGCAAGATTTTAGCCATGCTGATGTTCAGCAGGATCGTATCGTCCTGTGCGGCTCGGCGAACATCAACGATCGCAGTCAGCAGGGCGATCGCGATTCGGAGATCGCCTGCGTCAGTACGTCGAACTCAGAAAGGCCACATGAGCTGGGCTGACACTGTCCTGCAGCTGAGGATACCAACATGATCGAGAGTAAGATGGCCGGCGAACGATACATGGCATCCCAATTCGCTGCAAGTTTCAGACGACAGCTCATGAAGTATCACCTAGGCATCATGCCGCCCCAGGACTGCCCATCCGAATCGGATCCCGATCCTGGCATGCGCCCAGTCGATGTCGAGCATGACCGCGAATTCATCTCGCTCGATGATGCACTCGTCGAAGATCCGCTCAGTGAAGATTTCGATAAGCTCTGGCGAGGAACAGCAAAGAGCAACACTGAACGCTTCCGCAAGGTCTTCCATTGCGTTCCCGACGACACGGTCACTAATTGGGACGAGTACAAGGCAAGGCTTCCAAGTCCGTCATTCTCTCAGAGCTAAGATCTATCGACGGCAGGCTTTTGTACCCAAAGCACCTGTCAGAGTTGGCCACGTCGCAGAGGGCGTCAGTCTCGAGACTGTCAAAGAAGAACTCGACGGCGTCAGAGGCCACCTCGTCGAGATGCCTATTGATTTTCTCGTAAGCCTCATTGATCGCTCTCGCACCTGGCATCGACTAACGACCCACCGTAGAGCAAGGAAGACCTGCTGGGTGTCTCTGTGGCCGTCAATCCTGCCACTATCGAGATCTATACCTGAGCGCGTCGTCTGCCTCATGATTTCGACACATGATCTCATTCACTGCGCTAAAACTTCGCTGCCATGTTGTATGACGACGCTCATCCTACAAGTACATAATGCATTCCAACAAGCGAACAAGCTGTCATCCGGGATATCCTTGCGCTGCGCAATTGTCAAGCCACAACAGGCGTACTGAGCTTGCCTTGGGAAGCTGCCACTGACCCGCTTGACTCAAGCGAGAGGGATGCTAGCATATTGTAGAATTCTGGCTTGGCCTTCACGGTGATGTCACCGTAAGCTGATTCCTGCTTGGGCTGAACGGCACCCCGGCTGCTGAGCACAAGGGTCTCAAAAAAGAACGCTGAAGCTGCATGGCGAGTGGCCGAAGAAGCGACAGTTTGCACGGACAGTTGTTTGGGCGCTGTGATGTCGGCGGTATCGCCCAAGACGTGTCGGTAGACCAGCAAAGCCTTGATGGTGTTCTTGCTGACAACGGAACCGGTAGAGGTCGTCTGAGATTGGCTGGCAGGCGTACCGTCAATAGTCTGCGGGGCGCGCCGACGAGGCGTGGAGGGAGTCTGCTGTGAACCATACGGCGAGCTATGCAGCTGGCTGGCTGTAGTTGAATCGGCCTCATCAAACACATCGAGCAATGATTCGCCTTTGGGCAACTTAATCTCCGTGTCGCCGGCAGTGGGCGTGAGCAATCGAGTCGATGCTCTTGCAGCACGAAGCTGAGCTTCTTTGGCAGCTGCAGCGGCTTCGGGTCCTTCAAGCGTGACATCAGGGTAATCATTCCAGAGATTGTCTTCGTTCTCGAAGCCGCCATCATCGAAACGAGGCCGCGTAGGACTGTCGCCAAAGTCATCGTATACATCAAGCTGCGCGAAGCCATCCTGCGAGCGCGTGTCGCTCATACGAGCACCCGTCGGTGGTGCATTACGGCCAAGCTCGACTTCCCTGTCCGAGCCATCCTCGGACGAACGCTGACGTTTCCGAGCAGGTGCGAGCTCGCTAGCTCGGCCAACTCGCTTTGAGGGGACCGTATACATTCGCTGAAGCTCAGGAGCAAGCAGGCCTGCTGGAGGCCACATGAAGACTCCTTCCTGGCCTGGAATTGGTCGAGGCAAGAAGAAGCGCGTAGGGTTGTTTTCCATCTCGCGTAGCCGTGCTTCGAGCGCCGAGTGCGGCAGATAAGCTGGCTGGATGATGATACCGCGAGCCCGTCGCTGTTCATCTGTTGTTTGACCTATGACGCCCTGAGAGGTCTCATCGAGCTCGATTTCATCGTCGATGGTAAGCTTGCCGGGTCGAGTGGCCGCTCGCTTGCGCGTGGTAGTCTTTGTAGGTGAGGCTACTTTGGCGAGCTGAGCCGCCGTTCTAGGCGTCATGAGGAGTGCCGATAGACTAGCTTGAGCTGGATCGGAGCGAGGGGTTTGTGCTCGCAAAGCTGTAAGACCGGGTCAGCGCAGGTCGAGCATTACTCTGAGGTATGTACCTTGTTCGAAGTCGCCATAGAGATCAGGCTCGAGCTCGAAGCCACCACGATCAGATCGTGAGCCGTCGCTGCCTTGGCCATACTCGTTGTCGTCGATGGCATAAGGATCAACACCGCCCTTGAACGGAGCCACATCAGACAGTATGGATGACCGATCGGAACGATGGGTTGCAGCATCACGACCGAGCTCGACCTCCATGTCCTCGCTCTGATCAGCTTCAGCTTGACTGCCGCCGGCGCGCTGAGCCAATCTTTGGGCGCGTAATTGATCAGCTCGTCTATCTCTGTTGCGTCGAACTCTTTCTTTCTCGGAGACGTGGTCAGCGAGCCCAAGGTCGAGCTCTTCCTCGTCACCGTCACCCCCGGCGAACGAATCAGCACGGTCACCTGACTGGCTTGCGTCGGAGAAGAAGTCCTGAGATCCCCATCGAGGGGCAGAGCGGCCAAAGTCGCGTCCAGATCGGAACGAGAGAGGCGAAGAACCCCGCGTATCGGGCAGGGTGATAGACGCGCGATCAGCTTGCAAGTCCCTTGCTTGCGTCAATCTGCAGATACCTGCGTTTGAGTGCTCATCAAGATGAGCGCACGCATGACTGACTGTGAAGAAGTGGAGGGAAAGGATGGTGGTCTGGGCTGCGTCATGAGCCAGTCTTGCAGTGGGTCAACAGGCGCAAGGTCGAGCGTGATCGCCGACCGCTTGGCCTTGATCTTGTCTGGGTCCATCTCGATGGCGGGCATGGTGCCCAAACCAGCAAGACCGCCAAGCTGGCTTGCTTGCGTAGTACCGGCAGGCTCTGTAGCGACGACAGGGGCTTGCATGGCTACCGTCGAGAAAGCGAGCTTGATCTTGACGAGCGCCTCTGAGCAGTCTTCCATGAGGTAGCGAGCCTTGCGGGAGTAGACCCTCACGAGACCGAGCAAGAGCTGTCCCTGGATCCTGAGGCCGATAGGAGTCGCCTGGAGCTCCTCATCATCCTGCGCTCGACGCTTGCCTGACGATCTCGCCGTGTTCTGTTGCTCGGCGGGTAGCAGAAGGTCGGACGACAGGATCGCTTGCACAGAGTCGCTGATCGACAAGGTCAAGAACTGAGGCTTTGATAATTTCTTCTCCATGTGCGAAGCGAGCCATACCCGGCTCAGCGCGCCTTTCTTGGAATGAAGAAGCTCGTCCATGGCGGCAGTTGTGCGCTGCGCAGCCGTGGCAGCCGATCTTATCGACGTTGGAGCGTGTCCTGCAAGGTCAATCGACGAGTCGCGGCGCCGTCGCGTTCGCGCAGACACGTCATCTGCGGTCCAACACGTCACGAGGTAGTAGTCAAGTCTAAGATGCATTCAAGAGCAAGGTTCAAAGGCAGTAGATGTCGTGCAAGACATCGAGGAGCGTGCTCATACTCCATGCTTGTGTGCGACAGCTGTCGTGGCAGTAAGCGCCGTTGGCATTTGTGAGCCTGGCCGAGCGTCAGATCAATGGTACGGTACAGGGCATCACGACGCACTCTGGTAAGCCTGCCCAAGGCGATCTACGGATCTCCTGCTTGTGTTCGCGCAGTAGCGTATGGATGTGATGGATCGTCTCGTTTGCGTCCTTGAAGACAGCTCAGCCTGCGTAACATCACAAAGGTGCAGACTGACCTCTTTGCCAGCACCTACGAGCCGGTCGAAATGCAGATAAGCTCGGAGGAAGTAGCCCAGCGGCCAGACCCATTCCTGCGGCTGGTCAGCTGATATCACGAGCAGACGAAGTGACACCAACCGGCCCTTGATGATAATTGAGTCCTTGCGCGATGTGGTAATCCGTGCTGTCGTTTGCATTGTCGTAGTCGCCTCTGCGATGTCGCGTCAGCTTTCGCTCTTCCGAGATCAACCTTCTCCTGACCGATAATCTGGATCTTGCGGATCGAGTGTGCGCACGCCGAGCGGTCCCAGTAAGACTTGATGCGCAGTGTGCAGCGCGCCCAACGCATGGAGAGGTTCGAACAGCTCTGGCGCGACTGCCATAGCGATGGGGAACTGCCCTCGCAATTGGTAGTCGGCTCGTTCTCGGCCTTTTCCGGTGCCATAGACATCCTTGTAGATGCCGCGACGAGCTACTAGCTTAGTGTACAGGCTGTACTCGCCATCTTTGCTGGGATCAACAGGAACATAGAAGCATCTTTCAAAGGACTTCTGGATCAAGTCGCTCCAAGCTGCGTAAGTGATCTCGCGCGCTTTGCCGTCGACTGCTCGGATAAGTCAGCTCAGATCCCTCGCATGACTGTACTACGCACTTGTGACTTTGACGCCGGTTGCAGGGAAGAGGCCTTCCCTGCTAAGTTCTGCAGCCCAACGCAAGGTGCTCTTCAAGAGGCCAATGATCTCCACCGGCGCGCCGTCACGAGGTGTGCCCGGCATGCCTCGATTGCCTGCTTTCTCGCTCGATCCATTCTTGTCTTGCCAAGTGCCGCAATTGTGAGCGTTACCGCCGTACGTGAATCCGGTAGACCAGTCTGTGTCAATGTCGATGTTGAAGCCGTCTTCTTTCATATGCTCGTCTATCTTTGATCCTGCGTTGTGTTCTCTAAAGTGAATGCCGCTGGCGTGTGCTTGCAGGATCTCATGAACGCATTCGGCGACGGTGCTCGTGCGCGAATAGGCCTTTGGATCGTTCCACTCGACGTACTCGCCGTCTTCGGGGAAGCGGCGCTTGACAGGCGCTTGTAAGAAGGCATTACCTTCTTTTGACAGGATCGTATAGTCTTGCAAAAGTTGCATGACCCACCACGGCGAGTCGCGAGAGTTGTAGCGAGGTGTGCGGATGGAATCGATCAGATTGGGTATGAGGCCGAAGCGAATTGTGGAGCAGAGCGCAATGAGGTGCAAGCGAGCTGCTGAATGCAGGCCGGTTGTAATGAGTAGGCCACGTATGGCGATGCCTTGATCGCGACCCCATGCTCGAGCCCATGAAGCTGCAAAGTGGGGCAAACCAGCAGCCAAAGAGGCAGTCTCTTTGCCTGGGTCCATGGAAGCCGACCGCACTCGGCCGAGCATCTGCAGAGCAGTGAGAGCTAAATCCTGAGTGAATTGCGGGCCAGTCTTGACGAAAGGATCGAAGATCTCTAGAGCGCGAGCCTTTGCAGCTTTACTGGCGACATTGTTGATCATGGCAAAGTATCGCGGTCGAAGGAACGCTGGCGCCTTTGCGCTCACTGCATCCAGTCTTTCTTTGTACCATGCGGCGACAGCTTTCAGGCGAGGCTGGACGTCCACTTGCCGTTCGAGCCGCTGCCATACGTATCCAAATGCCCATGTGCCCTTTCGTAAGTGATCACACAATGGATGGCCGAGGTCATTGTGCTGCATGATATAGCGCAGCGGATGCATCCAGCCTTCGACGCCACAATACGTCAGAGCTGACATACCCGGTACCGTGTAGACGCCATCGTTGCCGCCTGTCGCGTCGCGCTCTTCTCCGTCTGCTCGGTACATGACGACATTGAGGTCCACCTCGTCTAGCTCCGCGAACGCTTTCTTGTCGCCACTGAGACAAAGCGCATCGAGCTTTGCGTCGAGGTTGGGCATACTGGTCGCAAAAATCAGAACGCTACCTGGGGCGAAGTCGTCTGGTATCGTGAGCTCTGCGTAAAAACCGGCTTCGTCCGTCAGACCTTGCACCTTTGGAGCAGTCAACGCGATTAGCTCGGCAGGCAAGCCTTTCAGGATCTTCTTATCGGCAGGATCCTCGCCAGCAATCTTCAAGCCGTAACCTGCAATGAAGTCCATTCTGGTGCCGCGCAATGTGATCGGTGCAGGATCGCCTCGGCCTTTCGTACTTGCATTGAAGGCTGTGTAAGCGACGAGAAGATAGCCATCGTGAGTTTGCGGGTTGACGCGATGCGCAGTGATGTAATTCCCTTCTTGCGAGATGTGCGCCTCTGAGAAGCCGTTGACAGACATCTCGATATGCAGATGGTTGACGATTCGTTTGACGGCGCCAATGCCGTTAGAAGGGTTGTCATAAGCCTCATAAGAGCGCGTATCCGTTACTAGATTGAGTAGCTTGGGGTACAGATCATCGAAACCTTTTGTGGAGCCGACGCCAGATGAGCAAAAGGCAGACAAGGCTCCAGTGGGAAGAGCGTCGACAGCGGTACGCTTCTGCGCTGGGGCGTCGTTGTCGTGTGTGCAGTCCATCATAACAGCATGGGGCGAGGAGCCAGCGTGAGGCATGATGAAGGCCTTGCGCGTCGTGCCATTAACGGTGACCAGACCTTCTTCGGTCAGACAGTCCGAGTCCATGGATCCGATGGGCTTCTGTACGCCGTAGGAATACATCAAGGAGCTCTGATCCTTCGGGTCGTTGCCATTCATTGCCTCACGTATCAGACTGTTCAACCCTAGGCGGCTGACAAAGATGACGTCGGTCTCCTGACTGCCGGTGAAGAGCTCTGCCACGACATAGAGGTTTGGATTGATTTTGCGAGCTGCATCAAGAACGTATTCGCCCACATGAAGTGGCGTCGAATGACAATTGTCGATCCGGAAGCCGTCAAACATGCCTGCAAGGAGCTCGGCATATGCAGTCATATGCTTCCACAGCCAGGGACTGTCCTCCGGTCCATTGCCGTACCGTAGCTTGACGCAGTCGCCCCACGCTATGATCTCACGGCGAAGGTACGCTCGTGAGCCGCTGGACGCAAAATCAGAGAGTGGGTCAGCGCCCCACATCCAGCCATTGTTTGCCATGACGAGTGCTCGTGGATCGTGTTGCTTCGTTCGCGAAGTCTGAGGCTGGTATGTGAATAGTGGCTCGCATAATCGGGCTCTGCTGATTCGTCAGCTCGTGCTCGCGCACGCTGAGAAAGAGGGCTCACTTTGGGGTAATTTTGCCCATCTTTGGACCATTCGCTTCCAGCCGCATGAAAGTTGCGCGTCCTCTGATGTTACTCAAGATGGCCTTGACGTCGTCGTCAAATAGCTTATACTGGTCTACGTTCAGTTCGTCTAGCAGGTGGCCGAGCTCTTCCGTGGCTTGCTTTGCTGTGTCCGGGCCTGCCTTGATCGAGAGGGATACCTGCAAGAATTTAATGGCAGAAGCTACATCGACTTTTGCAGAGTATCGGCTAGAAAGTTGGCGCCATCGCTTAGGCAAACAGAATGAAGAAAAGGCTTCTGCGAGTTCCGCACGAGATAGCTTGCCTAAGTCGGCCGAAGCAGCCAGATCTGGCACTTCGCGATCTCGGTCGGTCTGTCTGCCGGCTTCTAGTACGCCAGCCGGCTTGACGATAGCCCCGCCGTCTGCCCAAGCCTGCTCGAATTCAGTCTTGCTGGCCTTGACGTTGATGACATAGTACTGCCAGAGTGCTAGCTCGGGCAGGACTTTATTCTTGATGAGGTCAACAATGCGTGCGAGGTCAGATTCGCTCTCGATGACAGGCGAAAGTCGGTAGACAGACTCGAGCTCGTCCGAGAACTTGATGAGCGCCTTGTCAAGCTCAATCGCTGCTTCTAAATGAGGCGAGTTGACGCCGTTGTAGGCTGCTTCTGGATGATCTAGTAGCCAATCGCTGTTGTTCGCCGTATGGTTGAGTACAACATCAATCAGACTTAGCATGCCCCATTCTTTGCGAATTCGGGCGAGCATCTTTGCAATCTCAGTCTGCCTATCTTCCTTCGATAGCTTCGCATCTGTGAAGAGCTCGTCATCGAAGAGAAGCTGATCGAATATGCTGTACGGCGATCTCGACTCGCCTCGCTGCTGCAGCGGCGTAAAATGGATCATGTTGTAGCCTCGATCACGCGTGACGTCAAGATGAGGAGCCCACTTGTCCAGGCTGCCCATCCATTTTGCAATGAGAGTCTGTATAGCCAGGCCATCCAGCGATATGCTGACAGACTCGCTCAGGACCTTGCCGCCCTTGCCAACAGGCAGTGGCTTGAACGTGTCGCGTTCGAGTATGGGCGTTCGGGCAGGCACGCTCATGGTAGGATCGACATTGAAGTAGCCCGGCTGTGACTTGATCCTTGTCGCTCTATCCTTGAAGGTGGACTGGTCGGACGATTTGGCAAGCTGATCTGAAGCTGGCAGGATGGAGGAAGAGTCATACTCGAGATAGTACTCGAACACGCCTGCAGACGTGATGGGCAGATCGATATGGATGGGCTTCGACAGATCCTTTGGCAAGCTGTGACGCATGATCATCTGGCTGCATCCATGTGGATTGCAGGGAGCGCTTACTCTATGGAATGGAATCTCTTTCTATCGTATGCTGAGCCGTCCAAGGGGAAATTGGTGTGCAAGACACCTGCTTTCGAGGCCGTCGCACCAGCTTCCATGCTGACCCTGAGCACATATGGCTGCACTGGCGCCGGCAAGCGCACATACTATCAAGTGTCACGTCCAATCAGCCCGTGTGTGGCTTGACGGTCCCGGCTAGACTCGCCTTGCGCTCTTTGGATGGCGAGCCATCATCTTCGAGTATAAGCTCCCAGACGGTCAGTGCTGTCTCCGAAGGCGTCTGTGCAAGCTTTTGCGCTGCTTCTGAGCCCTCCATTCTGCGTCTATCACACGGCTAGGGCCCGAAGAAGCGCCTGAGTTCGAGCTTCACAGACACGCGTCGTTTGACGTCAGCGCGTCAGCATTTCAGTAGCAGCCGTGCAATTGCATCTAGGTCTTCAACATGGCTTTGAGCGTTGCTTCGTCTCTTACCTGACGCAAGCGATCAGCTTCTTCCGTACCGCCTGCACAAGGCTCAGTTCGCATTCTCGTCAAAGGACTGATCAAGCGATCTCACCTGTCTTCTTGAGCTTCTTGCCTTCCACAAACTCGCCGAGCTGACTTGCAAGCTCGTCCTGCTTGTTCGACAGGCCCTTCTCTCTTGCCTTCTCGGCTTGCTCGATCGCCTTGAGTCTCTTGAGCGGATCGGGCGCAATCTGCCTGACTTCGCTCATCACCGTTGTCAATCCTTCGTGACCCGATTCCGGAGCAGGCGGCTGGAAATCTCTCTGGGTTCTAGAGCCACCTGTAGTCTTGCGCAGAGACAGATACTTCTCTATCTGCTCGAACACGGCAAGGAGATTGACGTGATCCTCCTTGAGATCTTGGAGCAGCTCTTCTTGGTGGTTGAGGAGCTGCTGCTCATCGACGATATTTTGCAGCTCGGTCTCCCACGTCTTCTTCCACATCGGTTTGACAGAAGTGACGTAGTCTCCAATGGCTCCCAGTTCTGACTTTGTCTCTTGTATGGCCACCCTGACCTCTTTGAGCGTCTGCGGTCTCGGCTTGATCTTTCGCGTGATCACGTCGTTCCTGAGATCTTCGATGGTATCTTGCAAATCGTCCACCTTGCGTAGCAGTGTCTGCGTGCGCTCTTCGAGTTTGGTCTTGCCGGTATCGATAAGCTTGCGCGTGCCACTCATCTGCGTCGTAGCGAGTTGCTTGAAGTGGCTTGTTTGTCCACGCAACGAGCCGAGAGAGGTGCGCATATCGTTTGCAAAGTCAGCATAGACTTGTCGAAGTACGCTCACGTCGCGCCGCACTGTCTGTATCTCATCGAGCTGCGTCCTGAGTTGCGCAGAAGAGATCTTCTTGTTGCTCGCTGGGTTTCCGCTCGTTACCGTCAGCAACGGCGTCGATAGCTCAGGCATCGTCTTTGGCCGCGGCGTCGCGTCGATGCTGGCATCTTCTGCTAGCCGGCTACGTGACTGACTCGACACCCTCTGCGCCATCGCCTGTGAAAGCCTATCTCCTACACGGGGCGAGCTTGGGGGCGTGCCTTCGATGCCATTAGGGATCGGCAATATCGAAGACGCGCGATTGCGTGCAGTACTAATAGCCAGGCTGGCTTTGAGCTCCTTGATCTCGGACGCGAGCGAAGCAAGACCAGAGTCAATTTGCTGCCTGACCTGATCGAGCGGCTCGATATTGAGACTGAGAACGCTCTTGTCCTTGATGTCTGACAGATCTTCGAGCTCGTACTGGACCCCGATCTCAGGGTCTCGGAGGTAGATAGACGGGAAATCGCCGAGGCCAGGGTTATACTGGAAACGATCGATGAAGAGCACGCGCAAGGATGCCAGTGTCGGTGCGCTTTCTAGCTGAGCCTTCTTGACATCGCGTCCCAGCTGCAGGTAGATGGTCTTAGGCTGCGCCGAGACCTCGACCGTCTCTGACGCTTGAGTGATATCATCCGGTGGCTCTGGCTCTGCAGGCGAGGCCTGCGTCGCTCTTGTCGCGTCTACGGGGCTGCTGCTCTCCGGCTGCACCTGCTCACCGCGCGGCGATGTCGTACTGTTCCTGGGCGAAGCTGAGGGTGATTCTGATATGTCATCTAGAGTCGCAGAAGCTCCTGTGAAGCTGCGGTTGGGCGAGAAGGTCGGTCGATCCTGCTTGAGCTTTCTGCGAGCGCTCGCTAGCTCTCTACCTGCAGATGGACTGCTTTGTTCGGCAGGCAAAGGTGCACCGGACACGAGTGGAGCGTTGGGCGATCTGCTGACCAATGTCGCGAGACTGTTCGGCCCGGTCAAAGGTGGCAAGGTGGCAGATTGTGCAGATCCCGTCATTCTGTTCATGGTATAGGCAGAAAAGCGTTTGGAAGCTCTGCGTCCGAGCGCATTACCCTTGAGAGCTTCAAGAGATGCATTCTGCGCTGCCGTTTCTGGCGGCGGTAGTGGTGGTAGAGCTGCACCTGGGGGAGAATTCGATCGGACAGAGTCGACAGGTGAAAAACAAGAGGTCTCCGGTGTCCGACTTTGCGCCCTTGGTGGCCTCTCCATCTCCGAATTTGATGCCGGGACGTCAAAGACAGGTGCAGAGGTAGGCGAAAGCGGTAAACTGGACGTGACGATGGGTGGAAGCTGCGGACTCTGATAAGATGACCTGCTCGCTCGGCGTTCCGGCGTGGGCAATTCGGAAGCAAGCACTCTTTGCGTGAGCGAATTGCCAGCTGAAGCCCTGCTGATACTGGTCTGCCGCCTGGGAGGCGTGTCGGGTCCTCGTGTCGGCGTACTAGACCAGCTTGTCTGTCGCGCAGGCGGACTGGCGAGCTGGCTCAGCTGACTGCCAGAGGCTAAAGCATCCGGCACGACAGATGCTCGGCGTGGCAGGACACTCTCGATACCAGCAGGAGGGCGTGATCCATCCTCACGTATCGGCGGCAGGCCGTTTGTAGCTTCCTGCGCTTGTCTCGGCGGAGGCGGCACGTCACGATTGACGTCGATGGGGGGCCTTTGGGCAGAGCCAGCAGAAGCAGTCCTCCTGCGCGTCGCTTCGTCTGTCAGGCTTCTATAGACTGACTGTTTCCCTTTGAGACCCTGCAGAAGGCCTATGATGATCTCGCGTATCTTTGGCAGATAGACTTCCAGCGTGGCCGGGCTGGCATCTTCCGACAGGGCGGTCTCTAGACAGACTCTGAGATCGTCTGGTACAGAGAGCAGGTCGGTCATATTGATGCCTTGACGAGAGAAGGCAGCACAAGCGGCGTTGAAGTCATTGCCGAGCTGGACGTAGATATCGCTCACCCTGCCCTCGTCAACTTCGCCTCTTGACCAACGCGTGAGGGACTCGAGGAGCTGTTTCGTCGCGACGAGTAGCTTTGTGACCGAGGAATCAATGTGAGTGCTCGACTGCCGAACATGTGGATCAGCAGAAGGCAGAGTGGCGGCCTGATCTGTGTACGCACGCTCGCACGGGTAGAGCTTGATTGACTCGCGAGACTGTTGAGGGAGCCGACTGACGACGTACTGCCGCGGTGATGGTGCTGCCGTTGCTGAGAAGCAGTCGACCTCGAAGCCGTGCTCGAGCTGGTCCCTGTCGGCTGTCTCGGTCTGCTGCTGCCAGCAGGCGCGAATGAGGAGCTGGCGACATCGTCTCTCAATGCTCGTGCTTCTCGAGATGCACCCGCTTCCGTGCTGATCGACCGAGTCCGCACAGGTGGCAGCCTGGTGTCATCCGACATCCCGCCGGCTGCTGTCTGCGTGCGCGAGCCTGCTTGATCGGGGTGATGACGGCCTTGGACAAGCACGTCGAACTGAGTCGAACGCGAGCGCGCAAGCTGACCGCATCCGCCAAAGACCTTGACCTCGCTTTTCCCTCGCAGGCATAGGCTATGAGATGCACACGGCATTCGTCTGCGAGGATCTTGCCCAGCTCAGCGGCAGGGCAGAGGCATTGGTCCATCACGGCAACAAGCTCTACGTTGGCAACGCTGATGGGGAGCTGTACATCTATGAGCTCCTGCCATCCGACACTGAGACTTCCCATGCTTCGGGAAGCGGACAAGCCGACAAAGTCAGCTTGTTGAAGAGCGTGCCTCACTTTGCGCCCAAGTCGATCGACCAGCTCGGCATACTCAAGGAGACTCATTCGCTCGTTTGCCGCTCAGACGGCAATGTCCAGCTGTATGATCTCACTACACTCGATCTGCAGACCAGTCTCGGTGCGCAGACAAAGGCTCAAGCGAGTCTCTTCCGCCTCGCCACTCAGGCTCGCTCGCAGCCCGTCACGCCTGCAAAAGCGTCGCCCGTCGCCAAAGGCAAAGCACGCGCCGCCGCACAGAGTCAAGCAGAAGAGATTGTACTGTGGACAACGTTGGCAGTCACGTGCAAGCGTCGGCTGCTCCTGCTCAGGTGGCGCGACGGCCAATGGCAAGAGCCACTCGAGCTCAGCCTGCCTCACCAGGTCCGCTCAATGACATTTCCAAATCCAGAGACGCTCTTTCTCGGATACTCGACCCAGACCTACGGTCTCGTCAAGCTGAGGCCCAATAGCAAGTCGAACCAGCCTCTATTGAGCGAGGTCAATCTGTCCGGTCTGATGGCAAACGCAACGGCTGGCCAAAGTGCAACCTTGGGCTTAGGCGGGCTTGCTATCAAGACGGCAGGATACACAGGGATCGGCGGCATCGGCAGAGTGCAACGTAACCTCACTGCCACGATCAGACAAGATGAGATGCTCATCGTACAAGACGATCAAGGCTATCTTGTCGATCCTCAAGGCAAACGCTTGCGAAGTCACTCTCTGGCCTTTCCGGCCGCGCCTGACCATATAGAATCCTGCTCGCCTTACTTTCTATCAGCTTTGCCTGCTTCTGCTCCTGCAAAGCTGAACACGCCCGGCTTGGCAGTCTATACCCTAGAGACCTTTTCGCTCGTACAAAGCCTCACCCTGCCAAATTCGGCATCCAAACCCGAAGAGATCAAAGCACTTGCAGCCTCGTCTGGTCAGAGGCCACTGCTCTATGCACTATCGATCGCAACAGATTCGCAGGGCGGAAGAGGCAGTCGGACACGATTGTGGCAGATCACCATGTCGTCCTGGTCCTCCCAGCTGGACCAGCTCACACGGCAAGGGGACTATCAAGAAGCATCTGCGCTGCTAGGCTCGCTCGACCAATCAGTCTTGCCGGACAAGATGACACGCTTCCGTCGGTTGCAGATCCTTGCAGCAGTCAAACAGCTCGATCATCGCCGACAATGGGATGCGGCAATCGATGTCTTTATCCAATTCGACAGCAATCCCAGCAAAGTCATCTCACTATTTACAGAGGCTATAGCAGGCAAACTGCATAAGCCATTCGACGAGCGCGAGGCGACTTTTGGCGGCCGAGCCGCTGCTGCGCTGCCGATCCCCAAGGCATCGAATAAGAAAGCTGACAGCGTAGAGAGCGATGCTGGTAGCGTGACAGAGACGCTCAGATCACTCTCGCCTGATCAGGCCAGTCCTCGAGAAGATTCGATTCTGAAGGGCAAGAGAAGCAAGTCAGATCTCCGCCAAAGCTCGCTGGGCCAACGAGCAGCAGAAGCCAAGCTTCAACAGCGAAAGCGAGAAAGCATCGAGGTCCTCATCCGATATCTCACCGACCGACGCCAAAACATCAACAAAGCTCTGAGCAACAGGCAAGGCTCTACAAAGCCTTCCGTTGGCGACGAGACCGAGCCACTTGACGTGCCTGCTGCCTTTGCTTTGCCTGATGGTCCCCTGACGGAGCTATCGATCGAGCAGCTGTACACAATCGCCAGGATCGTGGACACCACGCTCTTCAGGTCTTATCTGGCCGTGCGACCGACTTTGCTCGGTCCACTGTGTCGCATAGAGAACTGGTGCGATGCTTCCGAAGTCGAAGATCTGCTCTTTGCCGATGGCCGCATCAACGAGCTGCTCGACTTGTTCCGCGTGAAGAAGCAGCACAAGAAGGCACTCGAGCTCTTGCGACGTACAGTAGACGAGTCGATGCCCGTCGCTGAACAAGTCGAAGACACCGTCGCCTACCTGCATCGGCTGGGCGCAGAGAATATCGAGCTTGTCTGCGAAACCTCGCTCTGGGTCTTCTCACTCGATTTTGGAGCGGGCCTGCAAATCTTCACTGCCGATTCGGAGGACGTCGAGTCTTGGCCTCGCCATGAGGTCGCCAGTCATCTTCGCGCCGTGTCAGATGAAGCGCTGACGGCATACCTCGAGCACATCATCTACAGCCTACACGACGCAGAGCCAGACTTTCATGATCAACTCATCAATCTCTACCTCCAGAATGTTCTTGCGTCCCCTAAATTCCAGCGCAAAGGTAAAAACATCTTGCGATGGTCCGAACAAGCTGAATGACGCTTTATAGATGCGCGAGACTACGCAAAGCTGCTTGCTATGCTGCAGACTTCTACGCAATACCGAGCGGATCGTACTCTGAGCAGATTGCCAGGAGATGACCTCTACGAGTTCAGGGCGCTACTACTAGGACGACTTGAGCGACACGAGGGCGCACTACGGATCTACGTCAATAGGCTCGGCGATTTCGCAGCAGCAGAGGCGTAAGCTTTGGGCGGTTTTTCCGCAGCTGAGCTGACTCTGCTGGACAGGTATTGCCAATCAGTATATGCATCCGGCACAACGTCATCAGGCAACATCTTCTCGGTCTTGCTGCAGCTCTACCTCCGCCCCAAAGACGATGCAAATCCTCGCTTCGAGCCTGCCCTGAGCCTGCTCGCCAGTCAGGGCACAAAGATAAACGCCATCGAGGCGCTTGAACTGCTCCCACCTGTCATGACGATTCGTGATCTAAGAACATTCCTGCACAAGACTTTGCGGCACGGTCGCGAAATACGGAATGGTCTGTCTTTAGATAAGAACGTCTATGCTGCCCGCAGAGACGGCCTCGACCGCGAAAAGGCCGCTCTCGAAGGCCGGAGAGTGCGCATAACTGACTCTAGACTGTTCGTACTGCTTCAGTGTGGAAGGCAGTGAGCTGATGTGAAATGCAGATGCCCTCAATGCCACAAACGGCTCGGTAGCTCCGTCGTGGCCATTCATATGCCGCACGGCCACGTCACACACTACAACTGTCGAGAACAGTGGCATGCGCATAAAGCTTCGCAGATCTGATTGAATAGCCTGACATTGCATCTTGAGCTCATGCATGACTACGCGCTGTGACGGTCAAGCTGTTTGATGACACGTCACCACGAGGGAGCGCCACCCATGCTCGCGCCGCAAGTCGCTGACGCTGCGAGCTCGTTTGTCGGTGCCTAACCCTCTGAGAGGTTCGCAATAGCACTTCAGAGCGTCGTCAGCTTCCGATAGCATCAGTAGCGCCTGCACACCACGAGGGGCTGTCATCGCGGCCTGCCAGTCAGGTAAGGCATCAAGCTGTCCTCACCTCCTTCTTCCGCGTACTAGCATCTCAACATTGCGCAAGAGCTCGTCCTGCTCGCACAGGCTGCGGGACAGCTCCGAATCGCTCACTGTGCTTGCTGGCCGAGCTCGCGCGGCGTGTCCTATGGCGGACGATCTCGTCAAACCGCCGCTACGGCGGCAAGCAGGCAAACAAGCAATCGTTCCGCTTGACATCGTTTGATGCTTGCACAATGGTCCGACTGTCTCAAGACAACTCCCGTCTGACGCGGCATGTGCAAACACGATCGCTCGGAGGCACGAACAGAGTAGAATCGCGCTCGCCTGGCTGGTGCCGCGTCCCAAGTCAGCATGATCCAGGCAGGCAAGCGTGCTACAGGCAAGGCTGCATCGCAGCGAACTGTACAGCCTGTACCCAATAGTGTCTTGCCTCGCGCATCCGATGCCAGCAGCGCGTCGTCCGAAGCTACACTCCGCTGTGGCAAACCCCCCTTACCTTTGCTACTCCCCACGATCATTGCGACATGGAGCTAACGCAGTTCATACAAGTTTACAGAAAGCCATAGCCGCGTCACGGGCCAAAGCCTAGCATTTATCGATAATGACAGAGGTGAGTCTCCGGTCAAAGATGTCGCTGACACAGAGCTCATTGAATGCTTTAGGAACGCGATAGCCGGGTCTACATGGCCAAGCGAGTGTTTCTTATGCTTTTGCACACCTGCGCTGACCTCGTCATGCTCATAGGCTCGCTGAGCAAGCCGAGCGCTACGACGAGATGGTCACCTACATGAAGGATGTCGCCAAACTCGGCGTTGAGCTCAGCGTCGAGGAGCGTAATCTGCTCTCGGTTGCCTACAAGAGTACGTCGTGGCGCTATCTCGGGCGACCAGGGCTCACATGGTATCATTGCAGACGTTATTGGAGCCAGACGTGCATCCTGGCGTATCATCTCTTCGATCGAGCAGAAGGAGGAATCAAAGGGCAACGAGGCTCAGGTAGGCAAGATCAAGACTTACAGAAAGAAGGTAGAAGCCGAACTGTCAGACGTGTGCACCGATATTCTCGAGGTCCTGGACAAGCACCTCATTCCCTCTGCGCAAGCTGGCGAGAGCAAGGTCTTCTACCACAAGATGTATGTCCAAGCTTTGCCTTCATTTCAGCGCACAAACTGACCCTGTTCGCCGAGCAGGAAGGGCGATTATCACCGATACCTCGCCGAATTCGCTGCTGGCGATGGTCGAGCAGGCGCTTCTGAGGCCGCCCACGAATCCTACAAACAGGCCACCGAGATTGCGCAGAGCGACCTCGCACCGACGCATCCCATCCGATTGGGTCTGGCACTCAACTTTTCGGTGTTCTACTACGAGATCCTCAACTCGCCCGACCGCGCCTGCCATCTCGCCAAGCAAGCGTTCGATGATGCGATCGCCGAACTCGATACCCTCTCTGAAGAATCATACAAGGACTCTACGCTCATCATGCAGCTCCTACGTGACAATCTCACCCTCTGGACTTCTGACATTGCCGATCAGGGTAGGCCTTGGGCCCCTGCAGATCGCTAAGTGTGGCTGAGTCAATCTGCGCAGAACAACAAGCAACTGAAATCAAGCCAACCGAAGCACAGGCTGCGTCGGCTACGGAAGCCGCACCCGTCGCTGCCTAAAAGGCCCCTACATTCGCGACGGATGTCGCGCAAGCCTGTTCAAGACTGAGCAAACGATCGCCATACTAGCAGCAGTTGTCACTCGAAACGTTAGCTTTTCATCTCTGTCGATCTTGTGCTGCGGTATTGAGCATCTCGATGATCGTCAAGTCTGGATCTAGCTCGGCTTGGCCTGCAGGAGGCATGGGTAAACTGAAAGACTTGACGCGCACGCGTCGCCGCTTTCGGCAGGTGACGACGGAAAATGCGATCATTGCCTGTCCTCAGATGCCTTCTGCAGCACTCCCGTCAGATTGCATGACCATCATCCATATGAGACTAGAAGTTCGTCCCGCTGCGCACTCGCATACAGGGCGTGGCCTTGGGCAGAAGGCCCTCTTGACCCAGGCGAGCGGAGAAGTACACCATGGCAGACACGTCCATGAGGGATTTGCTGACCGATGGTCTGCCTGTCTATCTGTCGACTCAGTTGCCGACTGTCGAGCCTGGTCAGAACCCGTTTGAAGTATATCTCACGTCCTTTAATGAGTTGCTCTATCCACCCCCGACTCGCGGCTTCACGGCAAGGACATGGGCGCTGGTCGCCCTGGCCGGATTACAGATCGTCATCACAATCATTTACATGTCTGTAGTGGCTTCGGCGGGCAAAGTGCACTTCCTTCGCCGAGGTTCGTCTGTTCGCAGGGCTCGTCAATGCAGCGTTGACGGGCTGGTGCAGTCAAACGTCCAGAGGGCACCCACTTCATCGTTCATCCGCTATGGGGCTCGTTCTTTGAGATTGCCGCGGGCGGTATGGTCATCTTCGCGGCCATCCGTTACTACAATGCGTACGTCTTGAGAGGAAATCTCAACGGTATTGTCGCGCTGCATGCTACGACCTGGATTCCGCTCTGGCTGGCCTATGTCAGTGTGCTACCATCACTGCATATGATCATGACACTGACGAGACGCTGACAGTGGACACATGTCATTGCCAACACACAAGCGCTGGCGCTCATGTCAAACAAGACGATCGTCAGACCGCATCTGCTGAATTGGCTTGCGTATGGCGTGCCAGTAGCCATATTTGCGCCCTTAATTACGCTCTCTTGCATGGCCGAGCACCGCTGGCAAGTCTCCCTCTCTATGCAATTTGCTATCAGGGCGCAACTCGAACAAGGCAATACTGCCTATCAGGCGAACCCTCAGACAGCCATTGCAAATCTCCTGCCTATCTTGTCGGATTACAAAGCCTTGCTAAGCTATATCAAGTACAATGTCGTCCTTGTTCGCGCAATCTCTGCAATCTTCATCTTTCAACTCGGTCTGGCGCTCATAATGAACTATGCCAATTTCAGCCTGCTCAAACACGTGTCCGAGACTCTCGTCTACAACCGAAGTGGGAGATCGCAGAACATAGCGCTCCTGACAGGTGACGAGACGATTCCGAACGAAAAATCTCAGGCAGGAACACAGCTAGGGACGCAATCTATGGGGCCCGCGCAAGGGGCGACAAGCACACTGCGCCAGGGTGCGGCAGAGTATACTGCCCACATCCACCGCTTGGCCGGGCTCAAATCGGTCATCATCGTCGTGCTAGGCGTTGGCGGCATCGTTTGCACACTCGGTATCGCCGTTGCCATCATCACTGCCATCAAACCACTTGACGTGCTCACCACTTTCTGGCTGGATGAGTTCTGTGGAACCGCGATCTCATGGGCTTACATCTTGTGCGTACCTCTGACATACACAGCAAACGTCCTCGCGCTGACTATCAAGCACACAGGCTCATCATTCCAGCCAAAATCGCACAGATCGTGCAGCACTTTATGCAAATCAAAGAGGCAAAGATGATGACACAACAGCAGATCAACTCTGACGATTTCGAAAAGGGCCAGCTGTCTGGTGGCACTGCCGTCAATTCTGCGGACTCGCTAGGGCTCAAGCTCGAGATGCCTGATCAGAGCAGTAAGTCAGGCGACGCGAAGCGCCTTTCCGACCTATGGCAGCCACTTGCCGACTCTGACATCAAAGTGGACGAGACCGTAGTGACACGAGTAGCGGAGTAGCATGGTCCGCGGCCAGTGACGCTGCTTGCTGTACTGTCGCTTGAGGAATGTACGATTGCTGTATTGGACCATGATTTGATGACGTGTTCGCCTGGCCGCATTCGGCGTGAGCTGTTCAAAAAGGCGCGCCCGCTAGCAAACAATTAAGAAGAACTCTCCTCAAACCTTCTTGCTTCGATTCCTTCTTCCCCATACACTAGCATTACATCGAGCATGCGGGACAGCTGCCTGGCTTCATTCGTCTTGCCAGATTGCGAAGCGATGGCTGATGTTGGAATCTCTACTATCGAGCGAGGCTCAGGTTCCACGCCTCTGGCGCAGAAGCCAGCATGGAGCACACGACATTAGCGAGCTTGCAGGCGGCATCCACATCAGGTGTCAACCCTTTCGAAGCGCTCCTAGGTCATCTTGCGAGCACTCTTTATCCGACGCCCAGCCACGGCTTCGAAGCACGGCTATGGACACTCTCAGCGCTATCGGGCGTTCACATCATCGTCAGCATCGTCTTCATGATAGTCTCGATGCCAAAGGGTAGGTTCTATTTCTTCAAAGTCGTCAAGCGATCCGAGGGCAGCTTTGTCGCCATGAACCCGCTTTTCGAGCTCATGCTAGAGACGCTCTCTGGCGGTCTGATCATCTATTCTTGTGCAATGTACTATCGTGCCTACATCAGACGAGGGGACTTGAGCAGCATCGTCCCTCTACATGCGCTCACCTGGGTCCCGCTTTGGTCAGCCTACGTTAGTCCCTTTGGTGATAATGATCTGCGCTTGTGCTGAAGCTCGATGATCGCAGTGGAGTCATATCATTGCCAACATTCAAGCGCTGTCTATCATGCCAGCGAAGACGATCGTGCGCCCATATCTGCTCACCTGGCTGGCGTATGGCGTGCCCTTTGTCATCTTTGTACCGGTCGTCACCCTCGCAGGAATTGCGTGGCACCAATGGCTGCACATTCTCGACCTCATACATGCTTTACAGACCAACCTCCGACAAGGCGATGCGCTCTACCAGACTGATCCTGCGAGCGCGATAGCGTATCTGCAGACGCTTACGCCGCAGCTGCAGTCACTGTCGCAGTCTGAAGATCGTCTGGCTCTCTACGCAAAAGCCATCTCAGTGACCTGGGTCATCAAGCTCGTCGTCGCTCTCGTTGGAACGTACTTCTCCGTGGCGATGCTCAAACATATTTCTGCGACGCTCGCTTATCATACCAGAGGCAACACCCAACGTGTGACGGTGCCCGACGAGATGGTCACGCTGGACGTGAGCCGCAGCGAATTCAAATCACAGCATCTTGAGCCAGGTCGCGGGATAGCGTCAATGATCCAGCGCGATGCCGAGCGGGCCACTCGCATCCAGCGACTGACGGGCCTCAAATGGGCCATTGCTGTGCTCAGCATCGTCGGAACGATCGTCTGTACTGTCAGCCTGGTCGCCGCTCTCATCACTGCTATCAGGCCGGCGGAAACACTCGATCGGTGGCCAGTCAACGAATATGTATCACTGGGGATATCGTGGGCGTATATCATGTCCGTACTCGATCGCCTCGATCGTATCGCATGCTGATCGAATAGCCTGCAGACTCATCATTCCTGCCAGGATAGCACAGATCACGCAACATCTGCTTCAGTCTAAGCGGCAAAAGGCCCAGGTGACTCAAGTAAACGGGTCAGAAGACGATTGCGACAAGGACGCTAGCACGATGAAAGGATCAGCCGATTCTCTCGGCCTCAAGCTAGAGCTGCCCACCCAGGCCATCAACGCCCGCGCTGCGAAGCCCTCGTCCGACCTCTGGCAGCCACCGAGCGGTTCAGATGGCGTTGTCCGCACGCCAGACGATTGATCTGTGTCCTGCGTGCGGCTGAACCATTGCATTCGAGCTCGTAGCCTTCATGCCGTCGAGCCTCGCGCTGTAGCATTGTGGACATTGTCCTTTGCACTTCTCCCATCCTGAGCTCGAGCGCGTATCCCGAATCCGGTCAAATTCGAGCTGCAGTCGCGTCCATTGATATTACGTACCTTGAAATCAATGCGCGACCAGTCTCCGAACATCTGGGCAAGATGTCGACTCTGCTCTTCCTCTTCCCATCCCGTCCCTATGTCGCCAACTTTGCCAGCGTTCTTTGTGTCCGCGAGAGTCTGGCCAGAACAGGCTTGGGCGATGGACGCGAGCACGGCCCGTCAGACAGGCTTTCCGTCGTTGTTGCGCCAACGAGCATGTCTGCAGTCAAAGCACCGACGTCGCTCTCCACGAGCTTGCCCGATGTGCCTGTTGGCCAAGATCCTTTTGACTACTACATTGCTATATCCGAGGAGCTCATACACCCCACGCCGACTGGCGGCTACGAGGCAAGACTATGGGCCTTGACTGCCCTGGCAAGTGTGCATATCCTTCTAACGACCGTGCACATGTCTATGACTATGAGGTCTAGCAAATTGTACATCTGCAAGCGAGTCAAAAGGCCAGAAGGCTATTACATCATCGTCAATCCCATGCTTGCGCCCGCCTGCGAGATAGCTGCTGGCGCTGTCATCATAGCATCCGGCGAAACATACCGTCGTGTGTATGTCCAGCAAATCGGCAGCTGCAGTGAGCTCGCCCTGCACGCCCTCACTTGGGTACCTCTCTGGGTAGCGTATGTCGTGCACGTGGTCGTCAACTCTCAGGCGCTCGCCCTGATGACGACCAAGTCGATCATCAGCCCACACTGGCTCAATTGGGTCGCTTACGGCCTGCCCGCTTGTATTCTCATTCCACTCATCACGCTCGGCAATGTCGCGGATCACAGACTAGACGGGATCACTGCTTCGTTCGTTCAGATCAAGAGCGAGCTGCAGGCAGGTCAGAGCTTGTATGCCGGAAGCTCGCAAGCGGCAAAGATGGTCCTGACGCGAGTCTATGCGGATTACGATACTGTCATACTTCGCTCGAGACATCTTGTCGGCATGATCCGAGGTATCTATGCGCTATGGGTCCTCAAGCTCTTCATCGGACTGGCAGCAAACTATTCGAGCCTCTTGTTGCTCAAACACATTACTGAGACGCTGAGATACCACCGGGAGCAGATCATACGATCGACGACCACCGACAAGGGCGATGTAGATGCAGAGAAGGATATCGCGCTCACGGTCACACTTTCGTACGGAACTGCCGAAAGGAGTCGTGATACGAACTATCGGGCACATGTGGTTCGTCTCGCGGAGCTCAAGCTCGTCATGGCGGTCGTCATCGTCATCGGCACGATCACTTGCATCAGTGGTATGGCAATCGCGCTCCTTGGCTCTATCGTGCCTTTCGATGCTCTTCTTGATTTCCCGACCAACGAAGTCGTCGGCTGCCTTATCAGCTGGGTTTATCTATTGTGAGTCTTGTCGCGCAGCTTCCTCGTGACAGTGATCCTGACAGTAAATAGGCTTATCATTCCAGCCAGGGGCGTGCAAATCTGCCGATATATCTGGCGGCGGAACAACAAGGTCATGACATTACACGAGGCCTTGAGCGCCCATGAGGATCCGACGACAAGCTCAGCATCTGTCTGGACAGGCATACATACATCCGGAGCAGGGAGCGCCAACTCGTCGAAGCCCAAGTACACACAGCCGGATGCATTCACATCTGACCAGATCGAGGTTCATACGACGGTAAGCCAGACGAGCGACGGATGAGCGGTCACGTCCGCGTTGCTGTTAGACAAATGCTATGACATGACAACAAGGATAGACATCGTGACTTAACGCTGTCCAAGTACCGGGCTGCTTGACGCGTTGAAGCCATATTCGCTCAATCGCACGGGCGCGGGTGCGTGGGATCGGTGGGGTGCCGCTGTATCATTCCCTCCGTACAGACCGATGAGTGCGGATATGCGAGATCTGCCGGGGCTGCTTTCGACGGTGCCCGTGCCACTTTCTGGCGTAGCCGTACTGATACGATTTGCATCGTGCTGCCATTTAGCGAATACTTTCAGCACGTGAATAAGGCTAAACGAAATTACGCACCGGCACGTCAGGAGCCACAAGCACTGGCGTATGCCTGCCCAGCACAGGCGATTCTTCTTTTGCTAGCGTCCCAGGAGATGGAGTAGGTATCGGCAGATGTTGGGCTGGCTCGTCAGAGCCGCCAAGACTGTAGTCGTTGCCCTCGTGAGAGAGTGTCGCCCTGCTGGTGTCGACGAGACTGGCTTCTTCATCTTCAATGCCGCCATAGAGATCAGCGACTGCAGGCATGGGTCGTGGAGTCCGTGCGGAAGATGTCGGATTCATCGGCGCTGCCAATCCGGGTGAAGCAGGCTTTTCTGCATCTGAATGTGCTGGGCCAGGCGAAACAAATGACGGTGATTGTTGCATGATCGAAATATCAGCCAGCGCCACGGGAGCGACATCTTCTGCGGGCATATTATATGGTATGGCTGTGGGCAGCCGCTTATCTGGTCTGCTTGAGCTTCGGCGCATCAGGCCACGAATGCCCGAGAAATTGCGATTCTGCCTGCCGTTCTCGTTTAGACTGTCAAGTGACGGTTGGTGTCCCAACGTCGCTGTCGGTTTACGATCTAGACTGACTTGCTTTGTGTTCTCTGAGCCAAGAAAAGCATCGAATTGTTTGGTGCGTAGGCTATCGTGCGAACGGCCATTGATCTCGTTGATCGTCCTGAGGTTGCGATTCGACTTCTTCCGTCTGACCGGACGGAAGAACGAGACACGCTTGCTCTTCTTTGAAGCCTTGCCCTCTGCGAGATCGAGCAGGTACTCTTGAGGCACCGTCTCGATCATGAGGTACCAAGCATTGCCAGATGCTTCATTGCCTAGCAAAGATGATTCCAGATTAGCCGAATGACGCCTCGTTTTGTATTGCAAGAGAGCCCATGAAGTCGGCTTGAGCTCGTCTCTGGTCCAGCCAGATGAGATGAGCACGTCCGCCCAAGCCTCTACGAACAATTCGTCAACGTTCACAACGCCCTGCTCGCGAGGCGTGATATCGTATGGAAAAGATGGCAGACCGGCTTCTGTCTTTCTCATTCGCGCTGTCAGATCACGGCGTTCTTGCGGCCAATGATCGACAGATTGCGAGACTTTCGTATCAAAGTCGAGATCGCCAGGCAGGTAAGATTCCCGATCAGAGAAGCCGCTTGACGAGAACGTCGACCAATCTAGAGTCTGGTGTCTGTTCTTACGTTCGGCTCGTTCGCTCTCCGTCAGATCGAATTTGAGCTGATCCTGCAAAGAGGCCGAGAAGCCGACGTCTTTGAAGGCGGACCAAGCCTTGTCATTCGCGCTCTTATATCGCAGGTCGGCCTCCTCGTCTTCGTCATCGTCATTGCGTATATTGAGCAGGTGCCTGTATGAGGATGTGTATGCAGGCACGTTCGCGCCACTTGATGACGGTGTTGGTGCATGTGCTAGCTGTGACCATTCGGCATGGGTTAGTTCCCAGGTGCCGGCCGACTTGATGAGATCTTGAGACGAAAATCTGACCGTGCGCGAGCACCGTCTGGCCTGAATGACTCGACCACGCTCGAGCCAAACTGACGGCAAAAGCGTGAGAGAAGTCGGGTAATCCGATACAAAATCGTTCAAGCGAGCCGGCCGCGCTCGCTGATCGCGTATCTGTCCGCGTAATGTCAGAGGCTTGGCTTCGGAGAGCGAGTATAACTCACAAAAGCCAGTATGATGTGCTCGGTTGCGCAAGAGATGCGCGCCCAAGTTGAATAGGTCACTTCGAAGTTCTCTGTGTCCGGAAGGCTAAAGAGATAGGCAGAGAAGAGTGCTGCAAGTTTGCGTGGCGTAGCGCCGTTTCTTGTGGTGTAGGCGATGACAGACGCGAACAGTTCAAGGAGCGTTCTGATCAGCTCCGCGCTCGGAGCAGGTAGCGCTTGTAGCAAGACCGAAGCGAGACAGCCTTTTCTGTATTCAGTAGAAGCTTCGGCTTTTCTGAATATCTCGTAAAGATCATAAGTGAGGCAACCGTGGCCGCCGACCTGGTTAGTAATGCGCGCTAGGCTGTACTTGACCATGGCCGCTAGATCGTGTGGTCCTGCAAATTCGGCTTCTGCCCGAAACGCCGACATCTGCTGATGGCAAGCCGTGATGAGAGCGTGCACGCCTTCAGTCGTGATGTCTATCGCCGTCGTCGAAAATAGCAGCGGAGAGTCGAGTCCTGCCAGAGCGGTTCAGACAAGTTCGGCGCAACATCGTGACAGACAAACCTCTCGAGCGTATCTCGCTGGCGCATTGCGCAACAATGGAGTGGACGCGCTCTATGGACATGTCGCGCGCCGTCTCTATGCCCCAATAGCCATAGATGAGCTCGCCTGGATCAGAAGGAGCAGTTGATGTGCTCGCATAACGGGCAGAAGTCTTACGACCCGGCGATGGCGTGCGATGAGTGTGCAGCAAGCGTGTTGAGCTAGCCGATTGGGATCTATCCCGCGTGCTCCTGTCGTTTGCTTGCGACGAGAGCGGATGTGTGCCTAGACCGAGGCCAGTAAAGCTCGTAGACCGTCTTCTGGCTTGCGACGAGGCAGACCGCACAAGCCTGCGCATCCCACCCTGCGTCTCTTCGTCATTTTTGCTGACGCCATTTCCATCTCGCTGAGAGGACAGCGCCTTTGTCGTGTCTGTTTTGCGCGTAGCAGCAGCAGAAGCGGGGCGTTGCTCGAGCTGCTGGGATTTCGCCCTTTGTTGCGCGCGCGACTTGCTCCCCTTGGGCTGTCCCAGACCGAAGAAGGTCATCGACTTCTTCGCCTTGAGCGTTGACCGATCTGACTGGATCGTCTCTTGGTCGTCCTGAGCCGACGAGGCTGTGTCTGCTTTGGCTGCCGAATGAGGACTCGTCGCGAGCGCACGCGACGACGGTCGCTCCGCTGAAACCAGGTGGTGTTGGCCCGCAACCGTTGGCGAGAAGCGTCCGAGCAACCTGGCTTTGAAGCCTGTCTTGCTTGCTGAAATATTGGTATTCAATGCGGGCGAGACGGCACGCCGTCGGTCAATGCTCGGCGAGGAGCTTACCGCGCGCCTATCGATTGGTTCTCTCCGTGCCGGCGTCGGTGGCAGGCTCTTGTCCTCGGACAATCTCTCAGCATTGTCGGGCAAGGGTTCGACAGGCGCAGGAGCGAGTGCCGCAGCCATGTCGGCGCACTGACGGGATCCAGATGCCGCGAATGTGCTTTGACCTTTCGACAAGCCTCACGTGCTCGCTAGGAGCTCGAGCAGAGCGTGTTGTGACTGGTTCGAGATCGACTGCTGCCCGTGCATGCTCAACCTGACCACACACTGCTCGGCTGGCGAGTCGCTTTTGTCTTTGATATTGTCCTGACGCGTGGCGCAATGTCAACATATCAACGAGCTGAGCCGGCTGGCGGCCATTGAGCCTCGACAGAGACTGAGATGGGCCGCAAGAAGGTCAAGAAGCAGGCGAATGCAGGTGGGCTGACATCGCGCTCCACACACATCACATCTGATCATCACGAGCGGCATGCAGCACCGCCAATAGCAGCAGCCACTGCAAAGTCGACAGCGAACGCTCCTGCGACGCCGTCAGTCGTCCAGTATACAGTCTGGGATCTCCTACCAAAGATCGATGGCCTCATCGACGCTTGTTCTTTTGATCTTGCCCGACAATTCGTCGATCGTGCCCTCGCCTTGACTTCCTCCAGCAACGACGGACTGCAAATTTTACTTGTACACGAACGAGCTGGCCTGGTCGCACTAGAGCAGGGAGATGATGCGCAAGCTCAGCAACACTTTATGCAGGCACTTGCCGCTCCTTCTCATGTCCTACAAGACCAGGCAGCGCATCAATGGCAAGAGGAACAACCGTGGCAAAAGGAGAACACGCAAGCGAGCTGTCACCTCTATCTCGCGCAAATGGCAGACACTCCTCTCGAGGCGCTCAACCATCTCACTTCCGCCGTCTCGCTCTTGCAGTCTTGCCTGATCACCTTGGCCAAACTGCCGACGCGCTCAGATGCAGAAGCGGAAGTGCGCAGACGGGCCAGTCGTGCACTCGTCTCAATGACGGAGCTCTATCTCACCGACTTGTGGTCAGTCAGACCTGTCTCTGGAACGCAAATCCCTGAGCATTGACGTAATCTGACAGCTTTGACCCACGAGCGGAGTCGAACAGCCAAGCCCACCTTGCATTGGCCAGCGAGATAGACCCGAACGATCCCGAAGTATACCAGACCCTCGCCTCCGTCAGGCTGTCTCAAGAAAAGCCGATCGAAGCCGTCGAAGCGCTCAGGAAGTCCTACGCGCTCTGGAAGGGTTGCGAGCCCAGTCAGTCTGCGATTGATTCGCCCCGTGTATTCGCTGACAGAGCCTTAGCCGATGAGCGGATGCCCTCCTACAAGACACGGCTAGGTCTCGTGCGGCTCTTTGTCGAGACCGAGCTTTACGATGATGCACTCGAGATCCTCGCCTCTCTCGAGCAAGAAGACGATGAAGATCCAGAGGTTCTCTACCTGATCGGCTTTGTCAGCACCCTGTGCGCAAGCAAAGCTCCCGACGTTGAGACTCGCGCGGACTGGCAAGAGCAAGCTTACCACTCTCTCGAGGCTGCTAAACAGGTATGGTGGTTTCGCAACGTGATGCAGCAGAGCTAAAGGTCCCGCAGTTGCATGCCTCTCTGCAGGAAATAGGTTATCCCGAGGTCGAAGGGGATCAGGAAATGTTGATTCACATCGACGAACTGCTCGCTAGTCTACCGCAGCCGGATCAGGAAGAGGCAGAGGATGAGGAAATGACTACCTGAGCGCAAGGAAGCGCAGAAACAAAGTGCAATAACAGGCGACATGGTGCTACAACTCGATTGGTCGTACACGCTCTTGCGAGCGGTCTATAGGCTGACAGCATACAAAGACACATGCGTCTAAGGTGCTGTGGCAGAGGTGCAGCGAGCCGCGAGGCAGAGGGTCGTCAGTTTGGCCGGAAGATCGTTCGGATAGGACGGTAAAAAGAGGGCAGCAGAGAGCCACGATAGCTCGCGTCTCTACTTCTGAGCCTCGCAAGGTCAAAGTCTGGACACTCGGTCGCAGACAGCGTTTTGTATTTGCTGGTGTTGAAATGCAGGCGGTCGTACAAAGCAACAGGATGGTCGGACAGGGGTGGGCGCGAGCGGACAAGGGCGAGTAGGATCTATGGTCGTATATGCAGAGAGGGCACCAGATCCAGGTGGTAGGGACGCAGGCCATGCGTCCAGTCATTGACAGCGCGAAAGGTGAGCGGCTAGTTGCCCAGTGCGATCGGTAGAGTCGGGAAGGCAGTCACGTTGCTTAGTGAAGGGCTAGCCGCGCGAGATGTATTCCTTGAGGAAGTGACACTAGCCACGCGGCGATGCCCAGCAGGATAGGTCGGCGCAGGGTGCGAGCCCTCGGATAGCATCTGCAGACCGATCTGTCCGTGGGGTCCCGAATGCTGATAGTGGTAACGCAGTCCGTTCATGCTGCGCAGAGTATGTCAGCACCTGCTTCTGCATGACTTTGGAGACACTGACTTTTTGTAGCGCTTCCCGCAATTGACTCCAATGTAGCAGCCAAATGGCTTCTCCTCCATCTCGGAAAGCATTGATTCGGAGACATGTTCACCGTCTCTGTTCTCGGGTAGTTTGCCGAGATTATTCTGATTACAGTGGCCATGCAGCCGGTGGTACTTGAGGCCATTCTGTTGCTTGTATGCCTTGTCACATCCGTCGACAGGGCACTTGAATGGTTTGCTGCTCGGCGCAGTCCACATCCGATCATTTCCGGCGTTTTGACCGCTCATGGGCTGCTGTGACCGACCCTGCGATAGCCGCAGAGGATTGAGGGTCGCTGCTGGCGAGTCATCATCGAGTGTGATCTCGCCAAATTGCGAGAGCGATTGCGGGAAGAGCATGTTCGGCTGGACGCCTGCTTGTGGTGAGGGCGGCACTGACATCTCGAAATCGTCAGACATGTCTGTGCCCGGCGTGCCAGGAACGCTCGAAGTAGGGGATGACGCGCCGGAGCGGTTGAAGCCAGACGTCTGTGTCGCTCGCTTGGCTGACATTGATCTAGCAAGGTTCTGCAGACCCTCAAAGTTGAGAGCAGTCTTGGGTTGCCCGAAAGGCTTGGTGAGATCGACGACGACTGGACCGCCTGCGGTACGTTGGGCGTCGAACGCAGATTCGGCGTCGAGATTGCCCATGCTAGGGTCTAGATCCATCTCGAAGCCTGCGCCGCCATGGGACTGCATGCTTGCCAAGTCCTCCCACGCGCGTCGCTTGCTATTGGTATGTATTTCTGACTGGGATCTTGTCATGATGGGTGCCGGTGAGACCGGCCGAGAGTCGTTAGTGTCCGAAGGTGAATTCGATTCTGTCAGAGAAGGCGAATTGGCCGAAGGCAGAACATGCTGCTCCTCGAAATGCTCGAGCAGTCCGTGCTGTAGCGGGTGTTAGCTGACCTCGCTCGGGCAGAGGTGGGACGCACCAGGTCATCAAGCTTTAGGCCGCAACAGCGGTAGCCTCTGCAGAAGCGTTCTTCGAGCTGACCGCCCGCAGCTCCGAACGAGCCCGGGGTCTTGCCGAGCGAGGTCGAAATGAGATCGCCCGCGCGATAGGAGAACGGACCAAAGCCAGGTGACATGCCGGTGATCTGCATCTGGGACGAATTGGATAGCATCAGATGCGAGAAAGAGGTTGGCGTTGCCTCAAAGGCCATTCCACTGCGAGTATGCCTGTGGTCAGCATGCGGCGATGCGCGGGTGCCACCGCCCACTCACTCTGGATTGCGAAAGGAGCCCGATATCGATCCATTTCGGTAGCCCCATGAAGGCCTCGAGTGGACTGTCTGAGCCGATGTGCTGCTCTGACCGTCAGAAGAGCCTGACGAGTGAATATTGACGGGGGCCGGCATGGTTGATGAGCAAGCTAAATGCACTCTCGAAATTGGCCCCTATCGCTGTCGTCAACGTCCAATTGGCGAGCCCGGCTTATCTCGTGTCTATCTCGGGACAGTGCCAAGAGTGGTTGCGTAGCTTGTGGGTGATTGTCGTCGCTGTACGATCGTAGCCGCACGAGGTTGGCTGGAGATGCGTCAGCACAGCGATTGTGTCGCCAGGAGGTCTGAGCTCGTCGTCTGGCGTCGTGTGGGCAAGCCGTGAAGGCTGACGGTGAGATTCGGTAGAGACGGCAGCGCCTAGCCTTGACTTTGGCGCCGGTTATAGGGCGTCAAGGCTGACGAATGAGCTCTTTGGCGGCGTTCGATCCGATTTGGCCCGCCCCTCTGTGTCGGACGAGATTGGAGTCGCTCTGGCCTGGATGGTAGAGCCAGATGCCGATGACTGCAGGCGTGCGATGCCCGAGTGTAGCAGTGGCCTCTGTGAGACTGTCAGACGACTGGCCAATTCACTCGGCAACGACGACGCTCGCGCTGGAACAGGCTTCCCGTGATCGTGACTCTGGCTGGAACTATGAAATTCCTGAAAGAGGGATGGATCATCGCTGGGCGCGGCAACAAAATTACGCATCCAGCTCAAGCAAGCTAAAGCCGGTCGACTGTAGATTCGACACTGGCCTGCTCGAGCTAGCCTCCGACTCGGATTCTTCGGAGTATTGCTCTCCATCTGTCTCCTCAGCCTCGCTGGCTTCATGTTCCTCCTCGAGCGCCTCTTCTGCACATTCCACAGATGCTTCCCTGCCCTCCCAGAGACCCTCTCGATCGTTGGACGGAGCTCTACTTGGAGGGAGAAACGACCAAGCAATTGCGCCGGCATGAATGCTCCGCAGGATCTGAGCTGCCGAGCGACTGGTGTCAGGTCTACCCGCCTTAGCGGTGACAAAGCCTGCCGCCAGAGCAGCACTCGACAGGACCCGATCGGTCGTCCACTCGTCATGACTGTCGTCTTTCTGTAGCCTCACGAGACGTTCGAGCGGCATGCGCTCAGCGAGCCAAAACAGGACTGAATCGACATTTTGGATGGGCACGATGCTGCTCAGGATTTGCGCCTCCATGCCTAGTCTGCCTCGCGTAGGGAAGACGAGACCGGGACAATCGACGAGCTGGACCTGCTTCGTCCAGAACATCGTCTGTAAATGCTTTGTCTTGCCTGCCGTGCGAGACGCGCGAACGACTTTGCGTCCCAGTAGGCAGTTGATCAGGGAAGACTATGTCTGTATAAGCTTGGGGTGGCAACTGCGTTCTTAGCAAGCATACCTTGCCTACGTTGGGCTGTCCAATGAGTCCGATGGTCAGCTTCGTGGGTGCTCTGTTGTCGTCTTGATGAACGTCTTCAGTGTGCTGCTTTGCCTGCGTCTCTCTGAGCTTTCTCTGAGCTTTGCGTGCCTCCCTGTCCAGTCTAGCTTTCTGCCCAGGCACGATGACGATGTCGTCCGATTCTGCTTCCTGAGCGCCGAGGAGCAGACTTGGCCACGAGATAGGTGTAAGTACTCGAGGCTTCCAACGAGCGACCTTGGCAGGGTCACCGGTGATGGCTGCCGGAGGCTGACACAGCTCTTCATGGCAGGCTCGTATGGCTTTTACGATGCGTTGCCTGCCCGTGCTTGCGCTTGTGGCATCTGGATAGTTCTCTATTGCGACGACACGATAATCAGGATACCGTTCTTGTAAGTAAGTTGTCCATGCATCCGCTGCTTCGTTCGACAAGTCCGTCTTGGTCAGGACCAAGATGATCTGCTTCTTCGGCTTCAGATTGATGAGATAAGTCTGCAGGGAGGGCGGCAAGTGGAGCAGAGGACAGCGACAGTCCAAGAGGACGAGCAGGATCGAAGAGACTTCCGTCACGCGCCAGAGCTGTCGCCAGACGTTGAGATTTCGCTCGAAATAGGTCGGTGCTCTCTCTTCCGTTTCGACAGGCTCATCCTCCTCGACTTTCGCTGCAGGGTTGACAAGTTCATCAGTCGTCGCGAGCCAATTGGCAAATGCCATCTCTTCATTCGCTTCGACCTCACGCTTTGTCATCGTGTATCTCCACTTTGGCCGGTAAGGACATGTAGGCGCTGTCTCATCCGGCAGCTGTACATCTGCTTCAGTGAGGTGACAGGGCGGTATTGGCCTTTTGAGGATATCTGTCGATTTTGTCTTTGCGCGTTCCTTGAGATGATCGGGCAGCTTGATGAAGCGAGACTGTAGCCTCTGTGACTGCTGTCTTCGCTCTTCCGCCCGTTTCGCCTCAAATCTAGAGACAGAGTAATCATGTCGAGCCGGTCTCTGCTGAGATGCGCTCGAGAGGGGGGCTCTTTTCCGAGCGATCTTGCCCGTGCTGGCGACTGGCTCGCTCTCTTGCCTGTGCTGCTTCCTTTCCTTGGCACTGAAGGTCTTCTGGCGGGTCATGCGATGGCAGGACGAGTGACTGCCCCGTCGGCGTTGTTGGCCATTTGCTTCGATCGAACGCGTCTCCTCGTCATTTGGCCATCCAGCGTACCGCGCCTTATGGCTCAAGGCAGCCCGCGCAGCTCACTGGCAAGCGATTTCGGCAGTCCGGAGCCATTGATAATCCCGACGCCCGGTGCCATTGCTCGCAGAGCGGCACTGGCACGCAGCAAAGAGCCAACGCCCGGACGCGCGCTCACAAAGTCTGAACGACGACGGCATCGCAAGCAGCATGGTCGAAATGACTCTGAACTACCTGCGTGAGTGGCCTCACTTGCATGCCAATGATTGCACAAGGCTTAGACCGTGCATCAGCTCTGCATTTGTCCTCCCTGCGTCTTTACCGGCAGGATTCAACCCCAACAAGACACCAAAGCGTGTCGACAGCGCACAGTCTGCCCCCGTTAAGACACCACTGACACAGCTAGAGACCGATGGAGATATACCATCAACCGCAAAGCGCCTCTCTGGCGTACCATCACGTCTTGCTCGCGCCATGGCCGACTATTCCTTCGTGAGTACTCCCGGCAGGTCACTTCTGAGCTTTGCGAGAGAGTCCTTCGGTGCGGCATCAGCACAGAAAAGAGACAACCGCACAGAGCAGGATGAAGTCAGGGCAAGGCGCGTCTCGTTCAGCCCGAGAGTCTCTGTTTCTTTCGACTATGACCGCTCAGCACTTGCAGCGCCTGCGAGTGACGGTCTTGCATCTTCACAAGCAGGCTCGAGATCGCTCGTCCGATCCCCCAGCGAGCCTTTGAGATCTGCACTTTCGAGAAAGGCAACTCAGCCTGGTCCCTCCGACAGCTTGTTCCTCTCACAAGTGCGCCCGCGCGCTGGACCTTCGACCGAGCTAGCAAGCCCGCGCTTTAGTCCTATCGCCTCACAAGCCTCTCCTGCAAGCACAATCATGGCGCCCGACGACAGTCGTGCCGGTCGGCCGTTTGTGGACGAATATGCAATAGACGACAATGAGTATGGCCAGGGGGGAAACGATTCGCAGCGCACGAGCTTCTGGTCGAGCAACGGCAATGCTGGCCGAAGAAGTCTGGACAAGGATAGAAGACCAAGCCTACCACGCATCGCCGCGCCTCGCTTCAGTCCTTCTCCGCCTTCTTCGCCCGTGCCTCTACGCGATGACACGATGAAGACCTTGACAATTGCGAGGAAAGTCAAGAAGAGCTTGCGGGAGAATGGCAGGAAAAGAGACAAGCCGAAGCAGGCCAAGAAGCGCGAAATCGAACTGCTTGCGACGTTGCCCTCTGATGACGATGCTGAGCGAACAGTCATCCATGGCAAACGAAGGCGGATCGATCCAATGGATATCATCCAGACTGTCGTTCAAGATGCCAAGTGTGTCTTCTTGCAGATCTTTTACTTTGTTCTGACAAGCATCGCGCAGGCAGTCACAATCGATCGAGATGCAGGACTATCTCGACCATTTTCTCGATTGTCTCGAGCCAGAGATTGCCGCCCAGATGTTTGCCGGCGCAGACGAACGTCCTGCCAACTTGCGTGATCTGCGACAGCTTGCAAAGTCTGTCTCCGTCTGCTGCTCTCAGATCGCAAGCTGATGTTGTCGCAGTGACGTGATGAAGGTCAAGAAGGAGCGACACAGAGTCAGGAGCAAGCTCCATGCAGACGACCGCGCCTGGCAACAGTCGCGTGAGCGCATAGCTGTACTCAGGCATGCGCACGAGCTCTACTCGGCCGTCACATCCTCTGAGCGATTTCCGATCGTCAAAGCGAACGATCCAGATGATGAGGTGCGTCAGACAGCTTAGCCATCGATCTGGCTGACCAATTACACAGGACGCGATACTCAATACAACCAAGAGGCTGCTCATTCGGCTGTCTACATCTGACGGGGCAGTGTAAAGCTCGGGACGTGCAATAAGTTACAGTGGATGCTGCTACCAGAGCAGCGCTATGACGATCCCTGCCAGAGGTACAATGCCTGCTAAACTTGCGTCATGTCTATTGCTGGCACCGGTCGCACTCGCCGTTGGTATGGCCGTGCTCAAGGGAGTGCTCGAGATGATCGATAGCGCCTGTAAGGGCGAGCTTGTGCTCGTGGTGGATGCAGACGCACCACTTGATGACGGGGCGGTAGACTTTGAGCTCCGCGCTGTCGTACTGCTCGCAGCTCGTGATCGCGTCGTCGTGCTGCGTGTCATCCTAGTCGATCGCGATGAAGATGCAGCACGCGCTGCGGAGGCTGACGACAGTGCCCTGGAGACTGCGGAAGCTGGTTCGCCCTGATGCGATTGTGCCAAGACGCACGCGACCAGCGCGAGGATGGCAAGGTGTACCCTGTTGCAGACTCATGAGCATACACCTGCGGATAGACAGCGCGACTCACAGTCTATACTTCATCTCGATAGCAGTCTTGGCGGCGTCGCAACGCCCGACGAGCTCAGAATATGTCGAGGCAGAGCAGACAGGCTGTGCAGGGGGCGCGCGCGCGCGGTCGCGAGGAGAGCGCGAAACCAAGACAAGAGGTGGCGCAGGTCAACTGTCGAAAAGTCAATCAACTCTCGATATCGACGACGGAAAAGTCCTGCGAGACACACGGGCCATGCGAACAGCTGGCCTTGGCCTCTTGGTCCTGGCCACAAGGATAGCAAGGGCAGAGGCACAAGAAGGCGAGCCCACGGCGGCAGTGTCTTCCCTGCTTGCGTCGATCAGTTCGGCAGCAGCGCTCGGCACGATTGATCCAGCTTCCAATCAAGCTGTGACTGTCGAGCCGTCTACGAGCACCTCACGACGACACACGAAGAGCTCTAGCAGCATGGCAGAGGTGACGACGACGACGGAGACCTATAATGACGGCAGCTACACGCCTTGGCAGGCATCGACTTCCTCGACAAGCACCGCTATTTCTAGCGCTGCTTCACAAGTAACGACGACGACATCTTACCAGCAGTATGCGCAGTCCTACTCCAGTAGTACTACACGAGGCACCAGTAATCCATCGACCGTCTCTGTCTCTGCACTCTTCACGCCCACGGCTTCAGCGCAAAGCGCATCCGACAACACGTCAACGACGTCGGACAACTTCAAGAGGATCGGCTTACCTGTCATCGTCATCGCCGTTGCTGTCCTCATCCTGATAGCCATGGGCTTCTTGTTCTATCGATCTCGCAGGCGCTGGGCAGAGGAAGAATTGCAGCGGGCGATCATCGGCTTACCTGCCAGGAAGAAGTCCGTTTTGCGACCTGGCTCATGGATTGCACCAAGCGAGCGAGATGCAGCTTCGATCCGTGCTGCGTCGGCTCTGTCATGGCGAGCGGACTCCCGGATGGCTTGGAACGGCGAAGAATTAGCAGCAGGAGCTGCTTTCGGTCGCGGGCCTGCTGCGCACGCCGGCAATCAGGATGAGATGGAAGAGATCAATAACGCAGGCATGGGCGCTTCGGGACCCTCGCTCGAAGCCCGAGATCGATACGCTACAGAAGAGACGGATAACGAGCGCGGCTGGGCCTGGGGTGCCGGTCCTGGCTATACACAGCCTCAAAGCTATGTCGCTGGCGGCAAGCGCTTCGATGTGCCTCCAGACTCGCGTCTGGCTCGTCAGCTTGCACAGAACGCTAGCACCTCTGATGATAGTATGTCTGCCTGCTGTGTAGTGCACACACGGGCTGACTGTTTCCATAGACCCGTACCACGATCAGAGTCTGGACGAGATGATGGCCGATGCTCGCACGGCGCATCATCCCTACGATCCGCAGTATGAAGGGCCACCTCTCGAGCAAGAACGTGGAGTCTTCCGTAGCGCAAGCCAAGCGCTCTTATCGACTGTCCGCACACGAAGCCAGAGCTCGCGGCAACCCAATGCCACTCCGCGCAGCAGACTGCACGACATCAGGCCATCTTACCTCGAAAGCTCACCAGGCCCAGTCTACGGCTCCCGGTCTCGGCAAGAAAGCGGTCAGGCTCTGCTTGGCCACGACACGCCAGATGGCACGCCAAGGCGGTCTCATGAGACGCCGAGACGCTCACACGATGCACCTCGATATCCAGAGGCTACGATACCCGCGCCGCAATTTGGCGCTCATCAAGATCTCCAGCGGTCTCACGGGCCTTTGCCTCAGCCTCCGTCTGCAGCACTCAATGCGACGCCTCAGAAGAGGCTACCGCCCTCTTTGCTGCCTCATCGCGCAGACGCTAGCATGATGCCTGTCAGTCCCAGCACCGCGCCTTCGCTCTTTTACTCCGGACCACCGACACCGGCGCGTGCACCGGGCGTTCCCATGCCGCAGTACAACCCCTTGCCATCAGCCTACTCTTTGTCTGGCATTGCCAATCTCGTGTATTCACAGGATGACCAGCCTCAATCGGGCAACTACACCGATGTACCTGCTCGAAAGATGCGTCGACCAGCTTCGAATCGAAGTCTGCGTCAGCGAGAGCAAGACCGCGACTATTCTCGACGATCGGGAGATTACGCCAATCCTCGCATCTCACACGAGCGTAGTCTTCCCCAGCGCCCCCAGGAGCCGAACGAACGTACATACGCTCTAGACCAGTCAGTCTCATATGGCGGCTACGATGACGACGACGGCGCTTCACATGCCTACTAGCACGCACACACATGACACTCTTACACATAATTTCGAAAGCACATTGATATCTTATAGAATGTACTGTTGCAACTATAACCTCATACAGCATCGCTGGGGGACGTCGTTCTATCCTTTGCAGTTGACCATCTGAACTTGTTCAATCGAGCCACTCATGGCCCGGTATTGCTGCCAGGTACGTTAGGTAGGTCTGCAGTGGCGATAGCCGGAGTGGCTATCCCCTTGCTGACGACGAGCTGCCGCAGGACTTCGTTCTCTCCTTTGATCCTGACGAGCTCGGTCTCCAGCTCGGCAATCTGTTGTCGCATGTCTTTCGCCGTACGCTCTCGCTCGGCCTCTCGTTGTTTCTTCTTTGCCCGGAATCGAGCTGCGCGGCGAAGTAAGCACGTTCGCTCGCCTGGATCACAACATTAACTGACCAGATGCAGCGGTATTGCGCCTTCGCCTATCTTCCTCGCAAGCACGACGATTGGCCTCTTCGATCGAGAGCTCAGCGGGCGTCGCTACACTTGACTGATCATCGCCTATTGTACTGACGCTGTCGCGACGACTGCGCACACCTCGTGACGAATCTGGCAAGGTGTGTGGCGGCGCATCGAGCGGCAATCTTCGTTTGAGCGAGGCCGAGGCTGACGATGGCCCATTCTGAAGAGGCCCAGCGTGGGGCGTGTCAATCTCTATCTCTGGGGCTTTCCCCGCTTTCAAGCCATCCAAGAGCCGTTGGAGCGATGCCTCATCTGTGACATCCTGGACAGTCATGCTGCGCATCGCCTTTTGTGTCGTCGGAACGCGCTGCATCGTGCTGCTTGCACCCGTCATGTTTGTCAATGAGGGCGAGTCTTCGTGCATGAACGAAGGCATCTGCCATTGCAAGTTGTCAAGAGCAAGCGAATCTGTGCCGGACTCAGGCGGCGCGAGCGCTTCGATGTTGACCCATTGCTCAAATCCAGTCGAGGCGGGCGACTCATGGCGTCGGCCGGCAGCAGCCGCAGCCGCCGATGACTCTCGCCGCATCGAGCTGTCAGTACCATTCTGGCGAGACTCTGTGGAGGTGTTGTAACCATCATCCGGCGAGTTCGTGTGTGCGAATATCGTTGTAGACCAGAGATTGAGAGACTTTGCCAGGTCTGGCGACCGTGAAAAATCTCTCATGCTGGGCCAAGTCGGCGAGCTGATCTAGGCTACCTCGTACAATTGTGGCAACAGGACGCAGCTTTGTGTAGTCTTGCCGCACAGCGTGTCACGTTGTCGAGTCCTGGGTAGGCGATGAACCGAGTCGATCGATGGTACAGAAGCTGGGACTGCTGCTACTCGGCAGTGCCTACTTGTTGGCAGATCGACTTCAACGGGTACGAAGGACCTTACAAGGCTACTTCGTTCGTAGCCTCGGGCCTCGGTAGTCCCTCCGATTGTTCTGACACTTACTGCCGATGTCCGAAGGGCACGGCCAGCTGCGTGCAGGCTGCCAGAAGCAAAGTCGCTCTCAATGTTCAATCGCAGCCTCACTATTCTCAGAACATTCGGTCCGGCATGTGCTGACAAGACCTGCTATTGCATTTATTACCGTAGCCCCTGTTCCCTGTTTGACTATTGCGACTGATAGCGACTCATGCGGCTTAAAGCGAGTTGTCCGCGCAGCTGAACGGATGCTTGGTTGGACCAGCAAAGTCTGCGATGATGGCAATGACACTCGTGTATGTGCCCGGCCCTGCACAATGAGACGGTAAGCATCTGCCTACGGTAGGCAAAAGTGAGCATACCGAGCATGACGAGGCCGCCGATAAAGATCAGGACATTGATGACAGATAGCACAATGTACTTGATACTTGAGAATGCACGCCCTCTGTTGATACGGAAATAGGCGATCGACCAGAACATCATGCCGAAGAAGCTGTCGAACAGAGATGACATGATGGAGAGCAGGTCGCCAAAGAAGGGGATACACTCCCCGACGATCCACCCGAGCACCCAGGTGACGATGACACAGCCAATCCAGACCGACCAGCCCTTGGCGGAGTGCGAATGGCGTGCATCGGAATTGCCAAGAATTCGGAGGTAGAAGACCTTGGCGATCGTGCTGGCGTAGATGACGCCGATGATCAACGTCGGCACAATCTGCAAAACTCGTAAGCTCTTGATGTTGCTACAAAAATGCCATGACGTACGACGAAGCCGAAAGAGATCTTCTTGCCTGGGTTCTGCAGCGAGCCGAATAGAGGCGCAGTTGCGTACTGGCCAGTGAAGGCGTAGCCGAAGATACCAAAGCCGGTAAAGAGAACGATCTCAAGGAGCATGCTCAGCGTGAGTGCTTTCGGGAAGTCTTGAGGGCGTTCCATCTCGGCGATGAAGGACGGTAGAAGCGCCTGGCCGACGTAAGTGTAGGTGATGTTCAAGATGGCATTCATGACGGCGATCCAGGTCGAGCCTGCAGGTGCAGCAGCTTCGACGACGACAGATGCACCGAGCTTCGGGTACAGACCGCCATAGCCGTACGCTGGGTTGCTTTCGGTGCCAGCAAAGATGATGCAGAGCAGAAGACCGATGAACATGCAAATTGCAGATGCAATGCCCATCGTCGTCAAGCCTCGCAGTGTTCGTGGCAGGGTGAGCACGATGCCGACGACCATGGTGACGACAGAGAAGACGACCGAGCATGTTGCATGGTCGCTGAGCGTGTTCAGGATCTTGCTGCCTGTCAGAGTGTGCAGACCGACGATGAAGAGATTGTTGAGAACAAGGCCGAGGAGTGTGAGCTGCATGGCAATCGAGCTCTTGCCGAAGAGGAGATAGCCAATGTCGACAAGGTCACGCGCTTCTGGGTGTAGAAGGCAGTATTGCCAGAGGACGTAAGAGGTATACCATGTCACAAGACCATAACCGATACTGAAGATGACACCACCTGCAAAGCCCATGACCGAGAATGACCATGCGAAGCCTGAAGATCCATTCAGCAAAAGGGGTAGGAAACGATTGCCTGCTTACTGGAGATGGCCAGGCAGACGTATTCGGTCGCAAGCAGGATGCCTGCCCGCTTCCACGAAAGCGTGCGAAACTTGATGTCATGCCCGCTCTCTGCTGAAGCAAGCTCTTCAAAGACTGCGCCATCGGCAGTCAGAACGGCAACCGCGCCGCCTTTTTCGCTGTCGCTGCCATTGTCGCCAAAAGCGTCGATCTTTTCGTTAGACGAGAGTGCGGTCGCAGCAGGAGGATGCTCGAAGCCACCTGCTGGCAGATCATGCTGAGGAAGCACCTTGGTATCACTCATCGTCGCTACGGAGGCTGCAGGGGCGATGGCAGCGTCGATGAGGAGCGTCTCCTCATATATGTGATCGTGAATATGGAATGCAGATGTCGTGCTCGCTCACACGAGCAAATGATCTAGGCCGCCGGGCAGAACATACAGTTCTTCCGCAAAGGCTATAGGCGCATAGACCGCAAATTCAGAGTGCTGATCGACGGCCTGAAGACCGGCTAGTGCACCACCGCGCGGGACCCTGAACGTAAAAAGTCGGCCATGCAGATCGCAGAACCTTTGAACCCGAAAGTTTCGAATATTTGCTTGCCTGGCGCCAGAGTGTATATATATATGTCATTGTCTCCTTGACGTGGAACTCTTGCCCGATTGGTTCAGTGGTAGAGCGCCTGCTTTGGGTCAACCAATAATTTGTAGGAGGTCAGTCAATCGTTTCCAGCTCGTCGAGCCTAGCTTACAAGGATTCAGGTCACGTGTTCAATCCGCGTATCGGGCCATCTTTTTGCGGCGGCATCCTGAAAGCTGCCGGTGATCTTTAGAGGCTCTCCCTTTACCTTTTGGACCTGATTCGATGTTATCCTCCTTTCTGCAAGCGCTCTTCAAAATGAGAGCTCACCGGTACGAAGATGAACCAAGATCGCATTTTGCCGACATTGGAGGGAGTCTCTTGGCGCTCAAGACTTATGAGCGTCAAAGCCAGAGCAGGAAGCAAGCAAGCGCCGGAAGAGCGTTCTCGAGAAGGCAACGCTTGCACAGGCGGCACAGATGTTGGCTCACAAAGCACATCACAAGGCAAAGTCTGCAGCTCACTTGGCCCAGGTCAAAGCCCAAAAGCTGAAGTCAAGCGAAGCCGCGAAGCGAAAGGTAAGATGGAGTTCACTAACTGATGCTTTGCAGGCTATCATCGTTACGATCCGTGTCGTGACCGCAAAGTAGGGCAGGCAGGTCGCAGAGCCAGCCACAGCTACATGCCGACGCTGGAAAAGGTACTGGTGCCCATCGAATCCGCCGGGCTGTGCCAGCTCGACAAAGCAGGATCAAGTCACGTTGAACCCTGTCGGTCACAGACGGTGGCAGACCTCATGCTCTATACAGATGACAGTTGCGCATGCGACGCTTCAGGCGCTGGTGGTGCCTTCAGACTCGTGGACGAATTAGGCATTATCACTTGGTTCGTATACAATATCCACCTGCCTTTCGGCACAGACGCAAATATAGCAGAGACCGAAGCAGTCCTGTACGGCTTCAATCTGTTACACCGAGGCGCGCTTGGTCAGGCAACTCGGCGCTTTACGCTGTTCACCGACTCAATTTTTGTCCTTGCCCAAGCTGTCAACTCACCCTATTTGGAGGTCGACCCCGATCTCTGCAAGCTTGTTGTTGACGCTGCATGGGTCGAGGGTCATACAGGCGTCGAAGGAAACGAGCTCGCATATTTGGCTGGCTGCGGCGGCACCTCGTGGACACCAGATCTTGAGGAGCATCACAAATGAAGAGGCGCTGCATATGATCAAGTGGGGATCGCAATGAAAGAGTCACAGGAGGACTTGTTGTTATGACATTATGCACAGAATGACCTGCAAACGCGAGCGCCAACGATGCAGATCCACCCCCTCGTCATGGTCATAGAGCTTTTGCTCGACGCGTCGGCAACGCTAAATGGCCGTGGCACCGCGGCCGATCAGTGTCGACGCTACGCCGGTCATGGATGAGCTCACAGAGCTCATGCGCTCGCCGGAGGCGTCTACATCGAAAGCTCACGCGAGCGAGGAACGATATGAGCGGCTTGTGCGGCACACCACAGCAGCGACGGATTCGGCGCTTGAACCATTGAATTCAGCCTTGCTCTTGCCTATCAAGAAGACGTACGGGCAGCAGTATGCTAACATCTACTTCATTCGACTCACACAGCTCGTGCCTCGCGTGCTGGCCAGAGCGAGACGGCGCTGGCTGCTCGAGTCGCCCGGTAACTCGCCCAGAGCGAAAAAGAGCAAGATCAAGAGTGACGCTGAGGATAGTCAGTTCAACCGGTTCACGACAGAGCTGTTGCTCCATCAGAACGGCAACTCAGACTATGGAACCCAATCGTCAACGACCCGGGGCAAGCAGGACTCAAGAACACTGCAGGAGGACGCAGAGATGGACGGACTCGAGCAAGACGAAAGCCCCGAGCCAGATTACGAAGAGGACGTCAAGCCGCGCATGAACAGGCGGAACGGGGCCAAGAAGCAGAACGGCTCGGGCGCGAGATCAACGTCCAAGATTGTCAATCGGGTGCTCGAAGTACAGAGGGACGAGCTTTGCATTGTCGCCGGCACGATCTACGTCGAGATGAAGCTCAAGCCTAGCGTGCTCGACGAGATAGCGATCGACGTCAGTACCCATCCTTCTTCGGTGTCTCGTTGCTTACCTCACCAGAGCAGTACTCTATCCCGGCAGCGCCGCCGCGCAAATATGTGACGCCAGGCGTGGATGAGGTGCTGCTCGAGGACAGCTCAGGTCGAATACGGCTGATAGGCACCGGCATCGAACAAGGCAAATGGGCACTTGTCACAGGCATCATCGTCTCTGTCCTGGGCGCAGAAACGGCAACGGGTGATTTTGAAGTGCTCGATCTCATCTTTCCTGGTCCACCGCCTCAGCTTGCCCTGGGTCTTCCTGAAGCCTCGCCCGAGGCAGCAATGGGCGATTCGATCAAAGACGAGCAGTCAAGTCAGGCCCCTGGACAGTGGGTCGCAATCACCTCTGGACTCAACTTTGGCGATTCGTCTGCGCCTGCAGACGCGAAGCGCGCATTGCTTTCAGAATGGCTGACAGGCGAGCTCGGCAACGAGCAGGATAGACTGCTTGCTACGCGCGTCTCGCGACTGATCGTTGCCGGCAATTCTATGATGGTTGCTCCGCCGAAGCATGAGGAGCCAGAGGCGCGCAAGGCAAAGAAGTATGGCTACGACGCCGCCGTCTTTTCGCCAAAACCAACGGCAGATATGGATGCTTTTCTCGAGGATCTTCTGCCTTCGATTGATGTCGACCTGATGCCGGGCGAAAATGACCCTTCTGCGCCTACGATGCCTCAACAGCCACTCATCGAGACGCTGCTGCCCAAAGCGCAAAGTCTGGGCGGCTGCGCTATGCGAAGCAATCCATGCTGGATCGATTCCGGCGGTGCAATGTGCGTTGTAATTTCTCCTATCGAGCGCGCAAGCTGAGGCTGGTTCCGTAGCTTGTTCGGCACATCCGGCCAAAACCTCAATGATATCTACAAGTACATAAGCTCAGATGACAGGCTCACGATGGCTGCTAACACGATTGAATGGTCCCATATCGCGCCAACATCGCCAGATACACTGTGTCGGTGTACAGTCTGTCGGCTGACCCTTGCTGATACCGTCATGCAGGGACGTATCCGTTCAGCGAGCGAGACCCTTTCATACTACCCAAGACGCCGCACATTTACTTCGTGGGGAATCAACCTGCTTTCGAGACTTGCCTAATCACGAGTCAGTCTCTGCTTCGTAGCAATTGTCAACCGTGCTGACTGCTCGAACAGCCGACGACGAGCAAAAGATCCGCGTCGTTCTTGTGCCCGCATTTTCAGACAAAGCTGAAATTGCTCTCATCAACACGGCTACACTAGAATGTCAAAGCATGCGCTTCGCGTAACAGTGAAAGAGGGTGCAATGCAAGACATGATTGACAATCTAGTTGGTGACCTGGCGACGACGTCCTCCCGCCGCGGGAGCACGAGCAGGCGCTCTGGCCGGTGCCGCACGCTGCTGTGTCGCGCGCTGGGGCTGTACTCGCTGCTGCGTGGCGCGCTGGGGCTGGGCTCGCTGTTGCGTGTTGCGCTGAGGCTGTACTCGCTGCTGCGTGGCTCGCTGGGGCTGTACTCGCTGCTGCGTGGCGCGTTGAGGCTGGACTCGCTGCTGGGTGTTGCGCTGGGGTTGCGTGCGTATCGCAGCATTCTGATTGAATTGGGCAGCACGTTGAGGCTGAGCACGCTGAGGTGAGGCACGCGGGGGCTGAGCACGCTGGGGAGTGTTGCGGGTGACTTGTGCACGCTGCTGTGTGTTGCGCTGGGCCTGACCGCGCGTTGGCTGCGTACGAGCAGCAGCATTCTGGTTGAAGGCGGCCGCGCGCTGGGGCTGTGCGCGCTGTGGGGTGCTGCGTTGAAGCTGATTGCTCTGCTGAGTAACGCGCTGTGGCTGAGTCCGCTGCTGAGTGTTGCGCTGTGGCTGCGCACGTAGCTGCTGCGTCGTGCCTTGAGTGCGGCCAGCGGTGTTACGCTGAGGCTGTGTGCGGGTGTTGCCAGCGGCGGTGCGACCTTGTGTGAGTTGCTGCTGATTCGTCGTCCGACCGTTCTGTAAATTCGGCTGTGAGCTTTGAGGATTCTTTCGCGCGTTCTGACTATTGCCTTGCGTAAGCTGGGTGTTAGCTAGTGTCGTCTGTCCATTCGGTCTAGTCTGGCCATCCGTACGTACAGTCTGACCGCTTTTGCGTGCGTTGTCTCGATTCGTCTGCTCAGTCTGGCGCTCCGAGGCTGTCCGCGAAGCATCTTGTTTCTGCTGCGTTGTCTGCAATGTCGTGGCTGGAGTCGTGATGGAGGTAGTCTTGCCGGTGAGCGCATTGTTGCCAGGATCGACTACACCATTCTGGATCGCGGGGGATGAAACGCTGTTTGGAGGGATCACATTGCTGGACGCCTGTAGCGCAGGCTGCTGAGGAGACACAGTAGGCGCAGTGACGGTGTTGCCACCGCCTGTAATCAGAGGCTGAGTTCCAGAATCAGGCGAAGTGCCTCCGTTGAAGTTGTTCGTCTGTATTGCAGGCGTCGTGGATCCGCTTTGAGGGACGGTGTTGCCGTTCGTTTCGATGGCTGGCTGTTGCGGAAAGACGCTGGCTGATGTGCCTGTGTTGACACCAGTCGTGGTCAATGGCTGCGTAAGTGTATTAGGCACTGTGCCGCCGTTAAAGTTATTCGTCTGTATTGCAGGCCCATTGAACGAAGGAAGGCCGGAATTGAAGCCGTTGCCTTGAATTGCAGGTTGTGAGAATCCTCTGTCAGTTCCTGTAGCCGGAAAGCCCGGCTGTCCCGCTACGTTTGTGAAGCCGTTGAAGCCTCCGTTGTTGAATGTATTCGGATTCGTTGTGCTTGCAAATGTCGGGCCGGGGTTGGCTGATGGATCAAATGCATTGATGAGAGGCTGTGCCAGGGCAGGGAAGATCGATGCGGCGTTCACTGGTGCTGGTGCCGGCGCAGGCGCGAGCGCTGTAGCCGGAGCTTGAGTAGCTATGATAATCTCTGGCGCGACCGGGGGTGGAGATGCAGCAGCAATGGTGTTGCCCGACGCAGGCAAAGCAGGTGCGATCACGTTGATGGTCGGCACGGGTGGCAAGCTGACCTGTGCCGCCGGCGCGTTCTGAGGCATAGGCTGCGCGAGAGCCACCTGATCTGTCTGACCCATGAAGGCGGAGACATCGCCTCGCAGCTTCTCGATCTCGTCTTGATCTTGCTTGATGATGTCGTTATCGCGAGATCGAACGCTTGCATCGGACGTGCTGATTGCGTCCGCTTGGGCTGATTGAGCATCTTGGACCAGACGGTTCTGCGTATCTGCGACAAGGGTGTTGGCACGATTCGTCAGATCAGTCAATTGGGTTGCCAACGTCTGCCTTTGAGCATCGTCATTCGTATTGGCAGCAGTGCGCTGAGTGTCACGGATCTGCTGTACGAGGCTCTGGAACTCGGTCCGCGACACTTCTGCAGCGGCGACCGCATCGCCAAACTATATAGAACCGTCAGCATGAGATACAACGAAAGCGAGCGACGAACTGCACGAGCGTGCTGCGCGAGTTGTAGCAGAGCAGTGATGATGAATACAAGCCTGATCATCGTGGCGTCCAGGTCAAGCTCAAGCTCAAGCTTCTTCGAAAAAGATCGTGAACCTAAGCAAGGCAGCGTCGAGGGTCAAGTGCTACACTACTCATGTCGCGGGAACTTCTGCGATGATTCCCCGATCCGATAGGGTAGGGGAATATATGTCCAAGGGAATGGTTCGAGGCCGGGTCCGTGCCAGTGACGCGCATTTCCGTACTAGCATGAATCATGCATGCTATCACTGTGTTGAAGTCCCCCATGTGGATGGCAGTGCTGTCATGCGTGATGGGCCACATCGTCGGGATTGGCCGGCGAAGCGCCGAGCACCGCCGCTCGAGGAGGAGATTCCTCGCCCTTGGCGTATACTGGCAAGTTGCAACTCTTTCAGTACCTCTTCTCGTCCGAGCTCTGCAACTTCTCGTGCAGCCTCGCTCCTCTGGGCTTCGGCAAGTGCCAGGCGAGCGGCTGCGTCGCGCAACGCTTGTGCGACTCCCTGAGCACCCGTATTTCCTTGGCCTCTCGTGGTCGCTTCTTGTGCATCCTGCTGCCCTTGTATTGCGGCGATCGCTTGCGCCTGAACCAATGCAGTGGTCCCAAGAGCAACGAAAGGCTGGGCAGTGGATTTGCTCGGTGGCAGGTTTGGCGCGATCGGCGGTATGGGCGCCGATTGCTGGATCTCTGCTGGCTTTACCGTTTGCGCTGGTTGCACTGTTGGTGCTGCTGGTATCACTTGCACCGGCTGTAGTTCCGGAATGGTCTGAGGTGCTTCTGCAGGTGGCTGAGCGGGTTGAGGCGACGCCGCTGGCACAGGCTGCGCGGACGGCAATATTGGCTGAGATTGATTCGCTGGCGATGCGAGAGGCTGGGACGGTACTGAGTAGGCAGGCTGAGCAGCAGCTCCAGTGCCTACAGCTGTGATACCAGAAGCCTGTGGTAGCGTGAGAAAGGCAGGAGCAACACTAGTGTCGAAAGTCACGCCGGCATTCGCATTAAAGTCTCGCACGTCTTGCGCAATCTTGTCTAGCTCGGCTTGGTCACTATCGAGTGTTCGGTAATCAAAGTCTCGCCGCGCGGAGTCTGTCGTCGTCGCGTTGTCTTGCCGAGCAGCCTGCATATCCAGCACGAGCTCAGAGGTCGCATCTTGCAGAAAGCGATTTGCGCGCTGCGTCAGATTGGCGAGACTGGCGAGATTGGACTGACGTCGGGCCGCTCCAGTATTGATGAGCGAGTCCCGTTGAATCTCGCGGATTTGTTGGGCGACGACAGCCAACTGCATCCGCCTGATCTCAGCAGCTTGAGCTGCATCACCGTACTTCCGCTTGACATGAGTGTTTGTCAGACAGCGAAAGCTGCTGTACTCACTGCAAGAGTTTTGCTGATGAGGACCATCATGATGACGACTCCGGTAAGCATGGCGTCTATGCGACAATCGCTTCCTGCCCGATACGCAGGACGATAGACGACCAGTCAAGAGTGGGCTCAGTTTCCGAGACGGGCCTTTCGCGTCCTCGACGACCGGGCGAGTGCGAGTCTTTGACGACAGCGACTGCGTCCGTGCGAGCTGGCCGCACGGACGCAAATGAGCAGTGAGTATGATGGGGGCTTGGCATGTCGCATGTGTCGCGCTCATCGCGCAGTCGCGTCGTTGTTGGCGGCGTCGACAGCAGAGGGAGCGCTTGGCCTCGCTCTTGGCTGGCAAGATGTATTCTCAGCATACTGCACGGGTGCGCTCGATCAGTACACGAGACGCGGACGATCGAACGAGACTGCCGCCCTTACTACATGACTCTTACCAGTGCGTGCACTCTCGGTGCTCTGAACACGTAGCTCACGGCGCATGGACAGGCCACCTAGCAGGTCACCGCTCGATACGATATACCGCAAACATCGCCGGAAATTGTTGCTGCTCGGAGGAGGGCTCTGTCTCTGCGCCATGGCCTACCGCCATCACGACAGCTTCATCGACACACTCCATTTGACGACCCAGACTCCACAGCAAAGGCCCGTCACTATAGCTTTCGCGGATGTTGATCATCTCAACAAGCTTGCTGCTCTGTGCGCCGGAGTTTGCTCTTCGCGTACACTCGACGCGCCATCAGACGATGAGGCAGTCGACCTGGACGCGCTCGATACCGAACTGCTGTCTCAGTGGGGCTCAGACGGCCTCGGTCCCTTCAGTAACGCATACACGGATGGATCTGATCCGTTCGTACCCTTTCAGCGACGTGACACGGACCAGTTTGCACTAGGCCGAATCCTCACACATCGCTTCTCGCGGTACGTCGGCCTGGTCAACGACACAGACCAGGCAGACTTTGTCTTCCTGCCGCTCTTGACGCGCGAATTTGCACATTGTCGGCCTTGTGAAGATCGGCAGGGTATCGCTTGGGACGGCAAATCGATTGGACATGAGATCACAGATCGCTATGTAGAGCTGTTACAGACCTTCAAATCGCGACGAGCTTATCCCAGCATCATCGTACCCTTGTCGCTCATCCGACGAGACTATGAAGGCAACTTGCTGAAGAAATCTGTCAGCAAGGTCTTCGACAAGGATCTCTTGCCGATTGGGATAGAACGAGAGCCATGGTACCCGCCAGAGATTATCCCTCATTTCATCATGGCGCCTTACCCTTCATTCTGGCACTTGCGGCACTCAGCCGAGCTCATTAAGCAATCGTCGTCAGAGCGACGGAAGCGGCACAAGCGCAACGATGCTATATTAATCTCCTTCAATGGCAAGATCGTGCCCAACTCGCCCAACAGCGGCAAGGGGCCGTATAATGGCTTTGCACTCAGACAAGCGCTCAACGACCAGCTCGAGGCAGCTCGAATAGCCGGCGTGGAAGGTGTATCGATGCTCGTCTCAACGCCATCTGGCTTCAGCTCAGGCTTCGACAGCATTTTCGAGGAGATGCAGCATTCGACCTTTTGTCTCGAGCCACCGGGTGACTCCTCGACCCGTAAAGGTGCGTGTTTGCCTATTTCTCGGCTTGTCTGGCTCACGACTCGAGCAGGCTTCTACGATGCAATTCTGATGGGGTGCATTCCTGTCATCTTTCGCCCTCACACATACATCGAAGTCAGCACACCTCAAGGTCCAGTGACAGAGACATCGCTCTACGTCCCAGAAGATCAGGTTGTTGACGGATCGCTCGACATTGTGTCTCATTTGCGAGCGATACCAGCCCGAGTGATCAGTGAGAAGCGTGACGCGATGGACCGTCATCGGCCCCATGTCCAGTATTCGCTTGATGCGACTGACTCACAGGATGCATTCGCACAGATTGTCACGCATATGTCAAAGATAGCCATGTCATAGAGATGCCATGCAATCTTCCATGCCTGCCATTGGCTTGCACGTGTCAAACACACGCGTCCGACGATCTTTGACGCGAAAAGGAATAACTTACCAGCGCTGCGGCTTGTACAACCCAGCAGTGCGGCACATTGAAACGATGACGGCCGAGGGACGGCAGCTGTTGGCCGACACGAGCTATGATGGCGATCTGTCATCGCTCGAGAAGAGCTGGCAGCGGGGCGTACCGGAAGATGCCTGGCGCGCTGCTCTACGACCGCGAGTGTTGCGCTCCTTCTGGCGACTATGCCTGCTCCTTTGTCTCGTCGGCGCGACCGTGTACATGGTGTGCTTCACTTCCCTGGCATCTCCGCCGAGCAGCTGGCAAGCGATGGGTCAGAATACGCTTGACCATATCACAGAGCTAGCAGGGTCGAGCTCAGCGTTCAGCTGGTCAACGAGCACCTTGTCCTGTCGCTATCCGTTCAAAATCTATGTGTACGACCTCCCGCAGAAGCACACTACTGACTTGGTCGAGTCCGTCATGTCGTTGAACTATTTCTGCACATGGGATTGCGTCCATGCGCAGTTCACGGCGGAAATCCAGATGCACCGCTATTTGCTGCAGAGTTGCGCGAGGACAGACGATATCGAAGAGGCAGATCTGTACTATCTGCCTGTCTATGTGACCGCCGAGACGCGACGCAACAGCACCGACGGCTTCGCACAAGGACACGCCATCCACGCAGCGCTGTCTGGTCAGAATATGACCGCGTTGGAGCAGGTCAGCAATTCGAAGTGTGTACTAGCGTGTATATTGACGAATCTGTGTTGCAGTATTATGGCATCAACACGAGCTATGTCTCCCGGTATCCTGAGCGACACGTCTATTACTCGGCGCATCCACGGACGGGATGGCATCCGCTCTGGTCAGATGACGCTATAGATACTACTCGCGCGATAAAGATGACAAACGAAGTGCCGGCCCCGATGCTCGTCAATCGCACAGAGCACAACTTTGTCGTGATGCCGTATGACGTACAGAATGCTCCCTGGCGGCCTGAACGCGAATGGACGCTGGCATCCAAGCGTCGCATGACGATCTTCAGTATATTTGGCACTCATGGCCTAGGTGCTACAGTTCGTCAGCAGCTGGCAAGAAGTAGTCAGACGTACCGCGGTCCTGCGAGCGTTGGCTTGACCGACTTTGCGAATGCGACAGTCACGTACGAGCGGTTTGGGCTCAACTTGACAAGGGACGATCATCCGATGTTCCATTCGGCATTCTGCGCTGTTCCTGCCGGCGACACACCAACGACCCGGAGACTCTTCAATGCCATTTTTGCAGGCTGCATACCCGTCATATTCTCAGACGAGCTCGTACTACCCTTCCACCGAAGCCAGATACCCTACGAAGATATGCTGCTGCGGTACCCGATGGATCAGGATGAGGCAGGCCTTCACAAGATCTATGACGACCTCCACAGAATGCAGTTAGACGGCACGGCAGACAAGATGCAACGCGCACTGAATCACCATCGGCGCAAGCTAGAATTCGAGCTACCGTTCGAGATGACACCCGGGGTCAACTACACGTCTTTCCGGGGTCCGGACCGATCACAGACTGGCGACGCCTTCGATTATGGCATGCGTGAACTTGCGATGCGCGTTGCCGACCTGAGTGCTAGCTGAAGCTGAGCTCCCACGTTGGATGTACATTCAGTTACTGTATTGGCCACAAGCATACTCCCATGACGGTCGCCTTCAATGACGCGAGGCACGAGCTTCTCTTGGCAGTGATCTCTCGCGACATCCTTGATCGACACTTCCTCTTCAGTCAAGAGCGTATTTTCTATTCCCAGTGGATCCTCCCAATTATACTTTATTATACTTTACAAGGCCAGCAGACTTGGGCAGCGGCGCTTCGGCTGTGTTGAACGGGGAGCTCGTCGAGAAAGACTGTGCAGGATGACGAGGAAGATTCTTAGCGAGTGTGCGGGCTAGTGTGCGTGACATTCCCGGCGAGTCAAGAGAATTGATGTGTCGATGCGCGATTCTGAGGACTTTGCGTTGTCTGAGGTAGCCGGATGCTTACCGAGCTTCTTTTGACGTGCTAAGCCTACCTCGAGTGACGCGTGCCGGGACTATGTGGAGAAGTGGGGATTCGGGGGTCTACGGGGGGTTCAAGAAGCCCCTCAAGCAGGTTTTTGCTACGCACGCGCTTCGCTCGACTTCGACGTATTCGACTCCGACTTTGGGCGAGCTGGGCGACAGCCTCGACACCTGATCATCTGCAGAAGACCAGCAAGCTACTGCGACTGTTACGTGCCAATGATGGGGAAGCGGACAAGCGCCTCGGCGCTAGCTGCGCTTGAGGTTCCTGGGCCATTCCGGACGGAGGCACTTCAGTCCGACGAGAAGATCAGTAGTAAGGCAATCGTACGCGCGATACAGACACTGCCATGCTTGAGACTATGGTAGCTCCATCGGTCACCGACGGCTGGTTATTCTTTAGTTTACGAGCGTTATCAAGACCGGCAAACTTCTGCAGAGATCACTGGCGACACCGTATTTGGACACCCCTGGAATCTATCTCGTCCTGAGCGATTGGCAGCACAACGTCCTCCTGATCACACAGTCAGATCTGCTTCAGACTTTACGATTGATCGCATCGTGATGATTTTTCAGCCTGCATGTCTGCATTTCGCATTGCGCGCCACAAGTGCATTGCTTTCCAACGGCAGATCGTTGTGATATCCGTGCTTTCGAGTGAGCGGGCGAGTCTTGAGAGGATCTTACCTAGCGCTGCTTGCTTTTCGCCACACCCCCTTTGATTGATTAGCGCGCTGATCACATGAGGTCCCCGACTCGTCGCGTGATCGCGACTCGTCTCGATCAAAGAGACGCGCCGGACCTCCTGATATTGAAAGCAACCACAAGTCTTTGCACAGGTGAAAGAGCATCGATGCACGATAACGGGGTATCAGTAACACGCCGGCGAGCTCTCTTGCTCCTGGGCTTGCTCGCGCTTGTGCTGCTTGAGCTCCGCTACGAGCCATCGCGGAAATCAGCAAAATATGGAGCGCAATTCGTCCGCGAGCGGTACGGTGTCCGACCTATCACTATTGCATTCGCAGACGTCGAACATCTCAATCAGCTAGTAGCACCCTGTGCTGCTATATGCAGCGACAAAACGATGGCTCCGCCAGCTACTGGCGAGAAGATCGATTACAGCACAGTAGACACGCAGATGGTCTATCGATGGGGAGACGATGCGCTCGGAGCCAAGCCAGATCGTTATAACGAGTCAGTTGTGAGCGAATATGAGCAGCAGTATTTGCCTCTCAGAAGGCGGGACACGGTCCAATTTGCACTCGCGAAAATACTCACCCATAGAATCTCGCGCTCGACGCATATCATCAATAGCACGGACGACGCCGATTTTGTCTTCCTTCCGCTGCTCTCACTCGAGTTCACCTGGTGTCGATCTTGCACAATAGACGGCCAAGACTGGGACGGAAAGCCCCAGCAGCGTGAATTCACGGAGCGTTTCATTGAGCTCGTCAAGCCATACAGTGGTCGCAGAGCCTACCCGAGCGTAATTCTACCACTCTCACTCATACGCTCCGACTATGAGGGTACTCTCCTCAAGAAGTCGATCACCGATGACTACGCTCAAGACCTGCTGACTATCGCTATTGAGCGCGAACCGCGCTCGCCTTTGCCGGACAACCTGCCTCACTTTATTACGGTCCCTTACCCATCATTTTGGCACGTCAACGATACATCCGAGCTGTACGCAGAGGCTGCGAGCGAGTCAAAGGAGAGACGATACGCACGCAACGATCGCACACTTGTCCTCTTCACCGGGAAGACCTTGCCAAATTCGCCAACGAGCGGGAAAGGCCCTCAGAACGGCTACAAGGTCCGGCAAGCGATCAATGAGCAGCTTGAGGCCGCCAAAGCAAAACAACAGCACGATATCTCCAATCTGGTGACCCGGCCTTGGAATTTCAAGGGTGGCTTCGACGTCATTTTTGAGAATATGCTGCACTCGACATTCTGTCTAGAGCCACCCGGCGATTCCTCGACTCGCAAAGGTATGGTCTCTGCGTTTATATTTACAATTAGAAGTGACATGTGCAGGCTTCTACGACTCGATATTGCTCGGCTGCATCCCTGTCATCTTTCGCGAGCATACTTATGACGAAGTCTGGACACCACACGGTCGGGCATCCGACGCTGCAATCTATATCAGCGAAGAGAAAGTCATCTCTGGCGAGACGGACATTGTCGATACACTTGCAGCCATTCCGGCTAGCGCTATCGAGGAAAAGCGACGCGTCATGGACCGATTGCGACCGCACCTGCAATACTCGCTTTCGTCTGACGATCCTAATGACGCCTTTGCTAGCTTCATGGCTCGCCTGAGCACATTTAGGACTTAGATCACTCGAGTGATCATTTACCGCAACGTGCATTTGTTGTGTGCTATCGATGTGTCCCAGACAGCGATCAGGCCGGAGAGATCAGCAAGTCATGTGACGCGATCATCAGCTTTGCTGCGCTGTTGATCGACAGCAAGGACGCGTCGCTAATTCGCGTCGCTGCCTCCGAGAGCTTCACCGCCAGCACAGCTAACGCTTGCACGCCGTGCGACCCTACACCGACGAGACACGACTCACCACATTCATTTACTACCCTTACGCTACGCGCTTCGACGGCGGCCTGTTTGGTCACTTCCGTCACAAGGCTCGTCTAGCTCCTCTACTAGCCTCCTGAACGCGCGATCTGACGCTCGTGCTTGGCAGGTCTTCATACTCGTACGATACAGACGCTTGCAGCTTCTCCTTTCGCAGTGACAAGCCGCAGGAACGCACAGACCTACTCAGGTCAGACTTCACGGCTTAGGGTAGGACAAAGCTAATGCAGCGCAACTGAACAGCCACGGTCAGCTCGCGACCATCATGCCCTTCTTTCCCCCACCGCCCTCACCTCGTCATGCCAACGCTTTCAACGATCGTCTTGACGAGGATCTCGCCAGTTCAGGACCTTCATCATCGCAACCGTCGCCCTTGACGAATCCCCGTACTCCCGTGCCTGTCCCGCCGAGCAGCCAGCGGACATCGCCAACGACGCCCACCGTTAGATTCGCACCCCAACTGTCGCCTCGTCTGATGGCAAAGGAGGCAGAACCAGTGCGCAGTCCACTGGCGCGCTTATTCTCCTTCAGATCGCCATGGGGCGGCTCAGGCCAAAAGTGTGACGATGGCAAGCGCAACAGAGCATCAGCGCCTGCGCTGAGTCTTTCGGCGAATGTTGCTACTGCGCAGATGGCTCCCGTGGCGCTGCCGAGCCCGATCGTCACGCCGAGAATCACCTCTCGGCCGCGTAGGCAAAGACGGACAGACTGGGACACTGTATCGGAAGCATCAGTCAATGAGTCTGCAGAGACTGCATCACGCGACGTCGATAGCGTGATGTCTTCAGACAATCTTGGCGACGATGAGCGATCATCTCGCGCGTCTTGCTCTCCACGAGCAGCCAGCTCGCCGGAAATGATGAGCGAGGCTTACCCAGAGCAGCTATCGCCCTCGACCTTGGCCTTTAAAGCTGCTCTGCGCAACTACGACCCTACTCCTCGAGCATGCGAGCCATGGACACCTCGGATGACGCAGTCCTTTGCAGCCTTTCAGGATGCACGAGAATCTCCTCCAGACGCGCCCTTACCTTCTGCACCGAACGCCACGAGGTTCTCTAGCGAGGCACAGAGCAAGATGCCCTCGCGATTGCTGTCGACCCGTTTGCCAAGCATCCGCGTCGAGGGTCTGTCGATGGAGGACGTCTTTGCAGAGCTGGACGCGCGCCTGCGCGTTTCTCGTTCTGCTCAGAACCTGTCCCAAATCACCGAAGAGCACTCTCTCTTTGCGGCTGCTTTGCCTCCCATGAGTAAGTCTGCTCCCACCACGCCCATGACGAGCCAACAAGATCCGCCGAGGTTCTCTTTGGTGGTGGATCGCCCATCGTCCCTAGCTTATGCAAATTCGATTGCAACATCCACCTCGATTGATAGCCTGGACACCGTAACACCTTCACCGGACCTCATGGCACTGCCGGCGCTCAAGCCCTCGCCGCGCCGGTCTTCGCTTGTACATCGGTCCGCTCACATGTCAATCCGTATACCCCCGCGCGGAAGCTTTGCACCCGTATCGCCTGGAACGTCACCTACAATTGCCTTCTCGCCTATGCGTAACAGCCGCATGAGCACGATGAGCACTGCATCTGCACTACCAGCGTTTGGCTTCCCGATGCCGCCCGACACGCCTACACGGTGCCAGTCGAGCTTCACGCCACCTTTGCCTTCGCCGACGATCAGGGACTCTTATCTGACAGTCACGAGGCCAGTGTCCGAAGTAGACGCGTTTGCACCTCCCGATGTCTTCATCTTGCCGCCGACCCCGGTCGTCGAGCCTCAGCCGTGCTTCGAGTCACAAAGAGACGACGATGAGTATGAGAGCGAGAGCGAGAGCGAAAAGGAAGTGGAGGACGTTACTGCGTCAGATTCGAGCCGATCACTCGCAAGCAGCGCTTCACTGCCCACGCCAGCGTTGTCTGAGTCAGATTCGCGATCGTCTATCGAAACTCAAGCCACCTCGCACGGATCTGATGATCTGGAACAATGCGAAGAGAGCGATGAAGAGCCGACGCTCGACGGTATGCTACACGATCTCAGTCGATCTGTCACTCCTACACAGTCGAGAATCTCGAAGGAACAGCTCGATAGCATCTCCGCGCTAGACCAATTAGCGACGAGGACAATCTCGCCGAGGCTGGATCACAAGGAGCATGTCAATAACATACCACGACCGCATCGGTGGAGTGCACGATCGAGCATCGACGATGCCCGGTTCGAAGATGCGATACCATACGAGTCTGCTCGGCCGCGACAGGTCATCGTACGGAAGCAGCCCAGCTGGCAGCCTGCGAAACGACCCCTCGCCCCGCCCGCTATCCTCGTATCCTCACACTCTGCTGGATCAGATCTGGATGACTTGCACGAAGCGGTAGTGATCATGGGCGAGCGGATGGGCCGTACATCTGTGGGCATGGCAATGTAGGCCCGGAAGCGCAAATCTTGGTGTATCGTTTTGTAGGCCTACCTTACTGTCTTTACCTCTCATGCAGCCATAGCTTTTTCTGCATTTGGTGGGTTTCCTGACTTGCATACAATCTACAATGTACGGCGAGCAACAGGGGAGCGAATGCGAGGTTGCGATGATGGACGGACGTGCAGCGCGTGGATGAGGGGGGTGAGGCTATAGCTCCATCTCGCCCGCCGCTTCTTCTGGCTCTGAGCTGTAGCTATCCTGATCGCTCATGTCCTCCTCCTCATCCTCTTCTTCGTCCTCCGAGCCTGCCTCGTCTGCGGCTTCCTTTGTCGCGAACCGCTGTACGTAATCTGCCAACGGATCAGCTCCTGTCAGCTTGGTGAGGTTGACTGTACCTTTCACTTTGGCTTCATAGGTCTTTGGCTCGCGCATCAGGAGCGCGGCAGCTTCACCGTTCAAGGGGTCGCTCGGATTCGGGTATCGCAGCAGTTGCGGCAGAAAGACCTCGAAAATGTTGATCATGTCAAACATGGGCGACCAAGTCTGATTGATGACGTCTAAGCAAACTGAGCCCGAGAGCTCGTCGATGTTGGGATGGAAGATTTTGTTGATGAAGCCTATCGAAGGCGATTTGTACGGGTACTGGTCCGGTAATTCGACATGGATCTTCCACACTCCGCCAGCAAAAGGCGCTGATCAACCGCGCGCCTTGAGAACACGCGCGCATGGCTGTCTGATAATGACTCACTTTCTGTTGGGCCATAGAAGCGCACAAAGAACTCTTGCATGTTATCGTTGACGAGAGTGACTTCGTAGTCGGACATGAGCCTGGATCGGATGTCGAAGCTTGAGATCTGCCTATATGCAAGATAGCGTGAGCTTGACTGACATTTTCATCACATCCGTCTCTATCCGTCGCTTTGGAGAGCTGTAAAGGCTCAATCGCGGCGAGGTAGGCAAGGATGATCCAGCAGGCGAAAAAGGCAAGGACGGCGAGCATTGTCAGCACTGCTGCTCGGCTGGGGTAAGCGGGCAAACTCATCATGCTGCCGCTGATCGGTCTGTAGCCGGCACTGTTACCTCCCTATGATGTGTGCACGTCAGATTGCTGCTCTCGGCAGCTGATTCAGCCCTTGGCGCCGGTGATATCTCTGATTGATGTCAAGGGCGAGCTTGCGCCAAATCGTCGCGCTCCTGTTTCTGTTAGGCGACCGCTCCGATTCTGCTCTCAGGCCGGTCGCAGGAAGGCAACACGAGCAAGTCATTGCTGAGCAGACATCTCGACAAAGCGCATGCTCGTACAAACAGGTCAGCCAGCTCGCGCATAGTGTACGTCCACTTGAGTTGACACGGTGACAACAGAGCTCGACTGGTCTGATCTCATCTGCTCGACCGCACCTCAGCCAATGTTGTTCCTGATTCTCGCGCCACTGACTGCTGACCGGACGCTCTGCTCGGCGAGACAGCTCTGAGCTTGCCTTCGCGCGCTCAGCGAGCCCCCGTCGAGGCAAGCCTGATTGGCAGCTCTCGACGAGGATGCCTCGCTTTACCACCAAGCCTCAACGGACGCAGCCGGTTGCTGATAGTTCAGATCAGCGTGCTCGCATGCCCCTGTTGGAGAGTCGGACGACATTGAGTTCAAGCAGCTTCGCGCTAGCTGCGACCACTTCTCCCACAAAAGCCAGCAAAGAGTCTAAAGGCGGCAGCACTTCGCTGGCAGATCAACATGGCGTCTCTGTCATGCCGAGCTATATAGCTCCTCCTTTGCTACCGAGCTTGCCTGGGCCGAAGCAGCCGAGTCCGCCACGGGAAGTTGTAGCAGGTTCAGATGATGAGCTCGAAGAGGGCGAGCTGCCTTCCTCGCCCGTCGCAAGCCCAGCCAAGCCAACCGACGAGCTCGCGTCCGGATCTCTGTCGCACTCGGCGGACTCTGCGGCGCCAAAGGCGATGCGCAATGGGCCAATGTCGCCAGTCGCGACAGTCGCGCTCAACCCGGCGTCGAACCAACGTAAGTCCAATGTCGCCCTGCCATACAGATCCGCCCCACAGCCCAGCCCTTCCACGAGCAAGATACCCTTTTCACTTACTGTTGCTGAGTCGGTTACACCCGCTGAGAAGAAGCTTTCTTACTCTCGCCAAGGCAAAGAGCCAGCTCCGCAGACCAACGGTCGCGGTCCTGCCCAGACCGCGGGCGCGGCTCTGCGCGCATCCCATGGGCGACGTCGCTCGCATAGCCCGACAGCGTACAAGCCTAGCTCGTCGCGGCCTGCGGCCCCTCCCAAAGTGCAACCCATCTCGATCTCTCTAGCCTCCTTCAAAGCCAAAGGCAACAAGGGCAGAGCTCTCACCTCTCCACTCAAATCTGCACACGATTCCAGTGATCTGAATTCCAGCACCATCTCGGACTCTGCGGCTGAGCTACCGACCTCACCAGATACACCGCGACAGCGGCGATCGCGATGGGACGCGCCTTCTGCCGGCTCTCCAGTGCTCACTAATGGCAAGGCAACAGTTGATGCTCTGCCGCCTACTGCAGCGGCGCCTGATTCGCCTGCTATCATGCCTCCGCCATTACCGAGCGATCCTCTGCCAGCAGTGCCACCGCCGCCTCGCGTCAGTCCTACCCCTGGGCCTGATCAGCGCGGCAATTTCACACGGCCATCAAAACCTTCGCAGCCAGCGCGTGCAAGCTATCGGTCTGACCGGCGGTCTCCTGACGTACCGAGTGCTCGCGGCCGCTCGCCAGACTATTACGAACGCGGGAGAACTGCAGATCACCGTGGCATAGGTAGATCGCCCGAGCATTACGCGCGAGGGAGATCACCAGAGCAATACACAAGGCGGCCAGATCCGCTTCCGCGGCGGCGACGCTCGCCTGAGCCGATAGCGAAACGAGCTGAGCCACCTGTCAGGAGGCGGTCGCCCGAACCTACAGTAGTCAAGCAGCGCACACCTGCACAAGAAGCAGAGTTCAAGAAGCTACACCCCTTTGCAGCTCGGTATCACCCCGACTGGGAGACATTCAAGCATGTCGTCACTCCAGACGAAGACTTGCTGCCCGTCCCTGCGTCAGGCTGGCCTGGCGTAGAGAGGCGGAAATCTTACTTGGCCATATATGATCCTGCGCTTGACAGCGATCCCGTCAAGAAAAGCAAGACTCTCATCTTCCGACACGAGGGCGATGGTCTCGAGCGGCCCATCGAGGATCCCCGCCATCGTGGTGTGGCAGAGGAGAGGACAAAGAGCGCGAAGGCGCGCGGCAAAATGCGCTTGCTCGACACGTTGCCGATAATTATCTACGAGGCAGGCTAACAGTGGAGCCTTTAGGTTGTCGCTGACGTGCTTTATGCAGTGGGACAAGCAGTCTGTGGGCGCGCCACCGCCTGGCCCAGTCACTTCGATCGTCGTGCAAGGTTACACCCGTTTGACGACTTCTGAAGCTCTTCATCGCCACTTTGCTCAATTCGGTCGAATAGCAGAGCTCGACTTCAAGCATGATACCCTGACCGGCGGCAGTCTTTGTCTATGCTGGATAAAATTTGTCGATGAGGTCGACAGACGGCCTGACCGTCGGCGGGAAGATGCAGAGAAGCGCTCGAGGCGCCACAACCAGCAAGACGGCCATAATGCTGCAGTACAGGCCATGCGGAAAAGTCAAGGCACACGCATCGGCGTGCCTGCTCAGGGTGAAGATGGTCTGATCTCAGTCGATCTCGACCATAGCGCAATCATCGTGGCGCGACGGGTCAAAGCAGAGATGCTTCGTCGCCATCCACCGCCGCCACCTAAAGTCGAAAAGCCGGCGCAGACTCCCGCATCAGCGCCTGCTGTCGCCACCGCGCTCACGGACGCCGTTGATACCATCGAGGCAGCGCGCAAGGGCTTCGGACTGCCGAGCAAGCCCGTCCTTGACGAACGCGCAGCAGCCGCGTTGCGTCACAGCAGCCTTGACGACGGGCAACGCACGCCCGCCCTATCTGTCCAGGACGACATAAGGCGAGCAACACGATCTCAGACGGCTCGATCTCGAGCAAGCTCTCGCGATAGGGATACAGAAGAGGAGGAGTCAGACGATGAGGTCTTTGATCGTCGAGCGCGGATACGGACACAAGCAGCGAATGCTGGCATTGCGCGTTCGGGTCCTCGCAAGAGCAATGACATAGATAGCCTCCCCGAGTGGCTCAATGCGAAGCTTGCCAGGAATGGTATGCCCTACCTGACTCTGCTTAAGCGTCAATTCTTCGGCGCCGAACGTCAAAATGGATCGCGCTTGCCTTCGAGCAAATTGATGGACATGTTTCAGCCTCATGGCGCCCTCGAAGTGAGCCGTCTCATGCCTCAGACCTCGGCTTGCACTGACCGCAGGGTTTAAACAGGTCATCACGCTCGACAACCTGTTTGTAGTTGTCTTCGGCGACAAGCTAGGCGCAAAGTCTGCCCACGTTGCGCTGCAAGGTCAAGCCCATATGGGCATCAAGCTTGCGCTGGATCTTCATGAGTCTGCTGACAAGTCTGGTCGGCGTGAGTCCGTCGCAATTCGCAAGACTATCTGGACCGACGCCGAGCTGGAAAGAGAAGCTAAAGAGCTACTGCTCAGAGATCTGAAGACCGCCTTTGGACAGGATCTGCGCGCCCGGGTCGCGAGCGCGAAGATTGCCGAGCGCTTGACAGAGCATCGATCAAAGCCAGCTGCTCCCAGTATACCGTCTATAGTGGAACCTGCCGCCAGCCCAACGCTCGAACATAGCAAGGAAGTCACGCCGAGTGGGCTATCCGGCCTGGTCAAGATCAGAAAGCTGCCCGGCTTCCCACGGCGGCAACGAGATACACCGGACACGGTGGAAGATCGCAGGCTCCTCGGCATAGATTCGCCGCAATCGCTGCGCGAAGATGGCACTTCATCGTCAGCCTCGAGGACAGACTCGCCGAAAGCGACAAAGAGGCTTGTACGGCGGCCGGAAAGCTCAGATGATGAGGACATGGAAGAAGAGGATCCCGCTGTGTCCATTGTCGACGTGGATGCGCCAAAATCTGCTCGGTCTGCAAAGAGGGCGCGTGGCAGGCTGCAAATACAGCATCCCGAGGACGCGGAGGAAGCTGCTCATGGCTTGCCAACGCCTGCGCCCACTGATAGTACAGTCAGTAAGCAGGATGCCATGCAGCTCGATTCGGACGCAGATTCGGACGCGAATCTGCCGCAAGCGCAGACTGATGCGCGACAGAAGGCTCTGACTCGACCGCGCAGCCCGACGCCGGATATCTATGCTGCTGGGCTCGCAGGGGACGATGAGGATGTCTGGTACCTCCGCATGGCCATTGCACGGGTCAAGAATGGCGAACCTCTCCATTCACGTAATCTAGAAGCTGATCTGGACGAATACGACGAGTCACCGGCAGTGGCGACAGGTCATGAAGCTGGCTCGGCGAAAGCGCAGGGCTATTACCCAATCGCTCCAGCTCAGAAGTCAGCTTATCTGCCAGAGCGAAATCGGGCGATCGTCGAGGTGCCAGAGAAGGGCCAAGCACCGGCATCGTCGACTGCAATCTCTCGTCTCGCTCGTGCGAATACGCGTCGCCTCGTGCTCGATATGGAGCAGCAGCGTAAATCAGCCGCGACAGAAGCAGGATCTGATCTGCTCAAATTCAACCAGCTCAAGTCGCGCAAGAAGCAGCTCAAGTTTGCGCGCTCGCCTATCCACGACTGGGGACTCTACGCAATGGAGCATATCCCAGCGCGAGACATGATCATTGAATATGTCGGCGAGCTCATCAGGCAACAAGTCGCAGATAAACGCGAAAAGGCGTACGAGAAGATGGGCATCGGTAGCAGCTATCTGTTCCGTGTCGACGACGATTTGGTCGTCGATGCGACGAAGAAAGGGACCTATGCGTGCGTGCTCCTCGCGTCGCATAAAGCTCGGTAGCGCTGACGATCAGTCGAGACAGGCGGCTGATCAACCATTGCTGTGCGCCTAACTGCACTGCGCGGATCATCACGATCGGCGGACACAAGAAGATCGTCATCTACGCACTGACAGACATTGAGCCTGGCGATGAGATCACCTATGGTGCGCGACTAGCCTCTCCTCGCGTAGTACCGCTGACCAGCATCGACTAGATTACCACTTTGCGACGGAGAGCGATGACCTCAAGATCCCTTGCCTCTGCGGCAGTCCGAAGTGCAAGCGCTTCTTGAACTGATCTCTCCATGCATCATGGAAGGCCCTCTGTGCTCTGTCTCGCGCGGTCCAGTCGCGGGACTTGAGCTACGCGTGGAACGCAGCGCATATCGATCTCAGCCGAGAGATCTCGCACGCTGCTACCTACTCGACGTCGTGAGCGGGTGACGACAGCCGAGCTCGACGTGCGACCACGCCTGCACAGGCACAAATTGAGCTGAGGGCCACGCGAGGGATCTCCGTCAGCTCGTGCTCACAGAAACCAAGTTAGCCGAAGCGCCAGGATCGGCAACGAGGCGTGAGGTGCCTCGAACGCAAGTACAGCTTCGACAGCACTGGTCGTACCCTTGACTGGCGATGACGGCAGAGCCATAGATCAGCAAGGCTTATCCTGCGCCCCGTCTGATCTCCAGCCAGGACTGGTCGTCGCCTTTGAGAAACGCCGTCACCGTCGACGCCATGACGGGACAAAGCGAGGCCAAGAAGGCATCGTCCAGTCCCTGGAAAGGCCTGTCAAACCTGTTCAGGCTCAATGCGCCCACACAAGCGAGTCATCGCAACTCAGCAGCTGCGCCCGCTCAGTCGTCATTCGTCCTCAAGTCAATGACGAGCGAGACCGAACTAGCGAGACAACGACAGAGTCATGATGCCACCTCTCGCCAGCATGATTCAGGCATTTACACCGGAGCGAGATCCTCCACGCCTCTGCCGCTGCCCTCCATGTCGAGCGCACAGATCGCCGAGTCGCGCTCGCCTTCATCCGGAGAGTCGTGGATGAGCAGGACGGCTCCGACGGCCAGCAGCGTCTTTGGCGTGCCACTGGAGGAGAGCCTGAGGAGGGCATCAGTCGCCATCAGTATGCTAGGCTCGGACGACAAGCAATTCATCTATGGATATATACCCGTCGTCATCGCCAAGTGCGGCTTGTTTCTCAAGGAAAACGGTGAGCACGAGGCCCATAGCGAGACCATCACAAGCTCATCTGTTACTCCCAGCCATCAAGACGCAAGGCATCTTCCGCGTCTCTGGCTCCAATAAGAGAATCAGGGAGCTCGAGCAGATCTTTGACAGCCCGCCAAGGTCAGCATTGCTGGTTGCAGCTCGTGTCTGAGACCAAGCTGACCACTTTCACAGATATGGCAAGGACCTCACATGGGATGTGTATAGCGTGCACGACGCAGCTAGCGTCTTCAGGCGGTATCTTAATATGCTCCCTGTGCGTTGCGCGCTGCTTTTCCGTCGACTGCGCTGACCTCGTCCCACAGCATCCCATCATACCTTTTGAGATGTATCCAGCGTTTCGAGATGCGATACCTCCCACTGGACAGCCTACAGAGCCGAAGATCATTGACGGCTTATCAAATCTGATCAATAGCTTACCGCCGCCATCTCATCACTTGTTCTACTACGTGCTCGATCTCTTATCCGTGTTCGACAGAAACCACGAGCATACACTCATGACGGCTTCTAATCTGGCAGTCATATTCCAGCCTGGCTTACTGCGAGCTGCGCCTACACCCGTGACTGATGTGAAAGATACGTCTGCCACGAAGGCGCAAATGACGGCAGATGCGAATGAGCACAGGCGCAGCCAGCAGGTGCTCGAGTTCCTCATCAAACATCAGTCGCAATTCGTACAGCGCTTGCCTCAGACCGGCAAGCGTATTTCAGCGAAACGTAAGGACAAACGGTTGACAGCCCGAAGCGAGAACACTACCGCTTCCGCTGCGCCGTCGTCTATAGCGAGCAGATCGTCAGGACCAGTGCCTGCTCTCCCGACCGATACCGATTCTGATCGGCCTCCATCTGCTGTGCAAGCCGACCGGCCGCTACGGCGGCACCAGTCCGAGAAGAGCCAGAATGGTCGACGTAGGAGAAGCCACTTGGACCAAATACCCAATGCGTCTCGTGTAAAGCCACTTTCGGTTTCGCAACCCTCGCTGGCCCCAGCAATACCCCCTATCAGCGACGATATACCCATCAATAGCAATGGCGTCCAAGTCAAGCGGTCTAGGACTGTGCCCAATTCCTCGGCACGACCAAGGCGGAGGGCGGACAAGCTAGAGCCGCAGCCGTTCACGTTGACTGCCCAGCCGATATCCACAGAGCTCTTCAATAACGTCAAGCCATCGGCCGGTATGGCCAGAGATAGCTCAGGTACGACATCAGCGGGTGCAGAGGGCAGGAAAGCCTGGTCGCCGCCGTGGAAGAGGAGGTAGCCTGCTGACTGAGAGCAAATATGTGCCGTGTGTCGTGTATATGTACGAAACTGCAGAGTGGGCAGTAGCATTAGGACAAGGCCGATGTATTGCACAGAGCATACAACAACAGTTGCGTTGCGGTCTTCATTTTGCAGTGTCGTTCTCATAGAACGATGCGATCTCGCGCTGATAGTAGTCTTCCTCTAGATAATGCCAGGCTAGACCCTCTTTACCGTCTTTGAGAAGCGCATGATAGCGATGTCCCCGAATACCTTCGCCTTTGAAGATATCTGGCAGTCGCCATTGCAGAGGAAGATGTTCATCTGGCACCCGCCTGAAGCCGGCGAGATCTTTGCCGGGATTGATGGGCGTGGTGGGCACATGCTACATATACAGTCAGCAGTGTTCCCCAGCTAGAAAGTGACATACGAATCTTGCGATCTGTAGCTCGGTATCGCTGATGCCTGGCTTGCCGCGATGCAGGCGGCCATATGCCGTTCGTCGCAGGCCACGCCAGAAGATGTATTGACACCATCTGTCGCTATCGCTCGGATCGATGTCCATCATTCTACCATCTTCCTTGAGGTAGTAGTATGGCGCTGGCTTGGGTGCTTGCGGCTTCGTGACGACATAGCCAAGGAAGACGAACGGTCGCGGATAGCTATCAGCCATGATGCGGCCTAGCGTCTCGCTTTGAAGCTGCCGATCGAGCGTGTCTTCTTCTTGCCCATTGTGACTGATCACTGACGCGCCGTGGGTTAGCAGTGCACCACTGAATGAAGCGACAAGACTTACAAACATCCACAAGCGTGCCATAGATAAGCAGAGTGGCATGTATAGCAGGCGCGAGCTCGCCATGAGGGCTGGGCAAAAGGATGTGCGTCGAGTTGATGATGGGGAACTTGGAAAGCAGCGCAGCACCCCAGGTATGCTTATTCGGGCCTGGACCCAAATCGACATGATAGCCGAGCGTCTCGGAGACGTACTGAGTCATATCACGGTTGCCCGTCACGATGCGCTGCAAGTCTGATTCTAGGAAGCCCATGACGTCGACCTGGGCATCTCGCAAGAGGTCAAGTAGTCGTCTATTACTTTCCCACATATAGGTATCGAGACCGAAATGCAGACATTGGATACCGCCTGTGAACATGCGGTGTTCTGGCGCGGTGAAAGGCTCGATAGACGCGCGGGCAACTTTGCGAAGCGAGCCAGCAAGGCAGGCGACAGCTAGGAGCATGACTAGAGCTGCAAGTCGCAGATGTCTCAGCGTGCGAGCAGCCAGTCCTGGTCGCGGCAGATCCTTGACATTGAAAAGGCCAATGACAATGCAAGCGAGCATGACGATGTTGACCGTGTTGGTTCTTTCGCGAAAGTAGGTACCCCCTGGCACGAATGCGTATGCTACCGTGAATGTATTGACGACTGCGAAAAGCTTGTAGAACAACCAGGCGAGACCAAAGGTCAGGGCTGGCGAGTGTTGGCTGGCTGCTTGAAGGAGTGTTGGGAAACTTGACGTCACATAGATCGCAAAGGCTAAGCCTCCGAAGAAGCCGTGCCAATCAGAGTGTAACGTCAGGTTCGCGAATGCCATGATGCCTGCGAGTGACCAGGCGGGCGTGCGCACGACGAAGCGATACTTTGAATTCGAGACATAGACGCCGATGCACATTGCAGCAATCGTCATGATGCCATGAGGAAATGCCTGGGGACCCTTGACGGGATAGCCCGTCCAACCGTAAGCAATGATTGTGCCAGAGTCACTGAGCAGTGAGTGAAGACAGAAGAGCATGGCTGCTAGCGCGAGAGCAGATATGACGGCGTAGCCTCGGGCATCACTCGCTCGCTTTTGAGGCACCCTGGGACGCGGACGGAGAGTTAGGAGCACGATGGCAAGACCAGCTAGCGCAAGACCGGATTTGTTCCAACCGCCATTGACCTCTGTCATGACAGGCCAGATCGGGTTGTTGCTGTGGTTTGCAAATTTGGCGACTACGTGCAGAATCAGTCCGAGTAGAAATGTATTGGCTTTATAGTCAATCCTTGCGGGCGAAGCGGCAGCGGCCCACCACGTGGCGCCATACGAAAAGGCCTGGACGCCATTGGCAAGAGCAGTATAGTGCAGTCTCGGCCAGTAGGAGTACCACCTGTATGAACCCAAGCCTGCCAGACTCGCTGCATGGAATAGAGCTGGGTATTGCACGGCCAAGTTGCGCAACGGTCGGATGCATAGCAAGAATGGCGAGAGCGTCGTCAACAGGTTGACTTCTTTGCCGGCCATGCCTGTGATCTATATCAGCCGGTACGAGGCCGAAGCCGCGGATACGCACCCATGTCATAGACCGAAAAGAAAAAGATAGTGAGCGCATGAGCTGACCAAGTCGACCAGAAAAGAAAATCTATATACTGGCTATGGATGAGTGTGAAGATCGAGAGCAAAATGAGCAGGCGATCGACCTAGGTAGACATCTGCTACAAAGTTGGCAGCTTCGAAAGGTGTCAGCGCACGCAGAGCCGCCAGCGATTTTGCGTAAGGTGTGCGGGGCATTGGTCTGAGCCGAAGCGTCAGATAGCGTTGCCTTGCAGAGACAAATTTAAACCCACTTGACCCTGTTCAGCGGCGCGGCAGATAACGTCGCCTCTGGGGCGAGAGGCGCATGCGCGACTTGACCCTGCACAGTGACTGCAAGCCCTTCGAGATCAAAGTAATTTGCGGCGTCAAACAGGACATCCTGAATGATGATGGACCATTCGAACAGGCTGTAGATTGAATATGCGCCTGCCTGTCGTTTGACCTTGTGCTGGATATACCAGTAGACGAGCGGCACGAGAGTTGCATAGAAGGAGACGGTGAAGCGTTTTCGCCAGAGCCGCGCTTGCACCGTGCCAGAGGCATACCAACATATCCCTTGCCAGAGTATTGTGAGCACTGGCAGCTAGCCATATCAGATTCGCGCGTCCCCTGTCGTCATAGAACGGCGAGACCAACCCAGATAGGAGATCATGAAGACATCATGCGCGTACGGATCGTCCGAAGAAGTAACGTAGGTAAAGCCGCCTGCGGCGATGCTTCTGAGCGTGCCGACGAGCAGCAGAGGTAGGGCCAGTTGACTGCACCGTGATCTGACGGCGACGGCAAGGATGGAGAGCATGGCAAAGCGAGAAGGCGCCGTCAAGGCCAGGCCAAGTTGGTACACGCTCCGTTCGGGGTAACGATCGCCAATGGTCGCAGACACGGACGGAAACCACTGCACGTGGCTTCAGGGAGTCTCAAATGATGTTGCGTGGGTATGACGGACCTCTTGAGGGTAGCCATACCATGCGTTTTGGACAATCTTGCGGTAGTGAAGTGCACAGCCGACCAGCAGCGCAGATCCAAACGCCGTCAAGGCGGAAAGCGTATGAAGGACGACAACATGCCGAGCCTGCAGTCTGACAGAGACTGTCCTGCTCTTCGAGTCTATGTCGCTCGCCATGGTCTCACAGAATGAAGGTAGCGCCCCGGGCAGAGCGCCAAAGCCAAAGCCAAAGCCAAAAATGTCGCGAAAGTGCGACGGCCGCGGCGACAGTGAGCCGACCTGCTGCCAGTGCGAATCCCGGCCGAAGATGTGCAGTCACGAAGCAGCTCACTGACACTGAGGGAGCATGACACGGACGAGCAACGGACACGAAGTCATAGGGCAGGCTCACGATACATTGGAACAAGCCGACGGCAATGTGTCCGTCCTTGCGCCAAGTGCGCAGCTGCAGCGTCCCTCTGGCCAGACAAGGCGTATCTCATCTCGCTTGCCGTTCCCTCAGACAAGACGCAAGCTCGCACGTCCCTTCGTACACAAGCGAGGCGGCGCGACCCGTCGGACGAGCGCTGACGAGACTGAGCCTATTGGCACGTTGTGCGTCTCACTGCTCGCCGCTCGCAACCTCGCCGCCAAGGACAGGAACGGCACCTCCGATCCCTTTGCTGTGTTGAGACTGGGCGACGTCCGTGCAGAGTCCAGCGTCGTGCGCAAAAGCTTGAATCCAGTCTGGGGAGATGCAAGCGCGTGTGCAGCCTTGGCCCATCAGACTGCAGATGGTCACACTGCTCAGCCGGCCGTGCTCGTCACTGCAGTGCATGCAGACCTTGCGAACCAGCAGATCGAGATCGTCATGTGGGACAAGGATCGCGTCAAGAAGGACTACCTCGGTGAAGTCTCGCTGAGTGCAGACCAGTGGTTCGAGCAAGCCTCTACACAAGGCCCCGCGATCCTATACGATGATACAGACAACCATCCAAAGTGGCACCGGCTTACCTCTTCCCGCCGCGCTGCTAGTATCACCGGCGATGTCCTCGTCAAGATTGGCTTCATTGCTGCTGATCCTCGCAACGGTCCCGTCCCACGCGAACACCCAACGGCTGGCTCAGATGCAATCCTGGACACTTCGACACGACTTTCCGAATTATCGATAGCAAATCCGGTCGATCAACTAAGAGACACCGTCCAAGAGGCTATCAGGGAACGACAACATCTGCCACAGACGAGGAAAGATCGTATTCTGACAGCTCCTCCTGCCAATTCAGTGGGAACACAGCCTATAGACGACGAAGAACGTCAACTTGATCCTTTGGCCGGATCGGATTCGGATTCCGATGTAGAGCTCGATGACGTTGATCAAAGCGATGAGGAAGACGCATCGGATGACATGGAGACGCTCAGTCCGGACGAAGATGCAGTAGGCTCAGGTAAAGAGCTAGAGGATGACGACTACTTTCGACATGTCGTCGGCTATCCGTCCCAGTTTGCATCTCCAAGCATGGTGCGCACCGGCTCCGCAAGCACACGCAGTCACTCGCCCGAGATTGCGCTCCGACAGACGGACTCGCCGCCCGTCGTCGAGCGCGAGAAGGCCAGACTCAGCATCCCCAACTTTATCAAGCGTGCAGGCAGTAGCCGATCTTTGCACTCGACGCAGGCTGCCAGTACGCCTGGAGCCACAACGCCCGGAGAAGGTGCAACCACGCCAGGTTCACGTCGTCGCCGTCTGCCAGGTCGTCGCCGTAAGGCCTCCGATCGAGATGGTTCATATGCTTCGACATCGTCGATCGAAACCTCGCCTGTCCAGCCCAAAGTCAAAGCGCGCAAGCGTCTCCGTCGGCGCAACACCCATGGCTTTCACTTTGAAACCGGTGGCCGCGATGACATTGTCGGCGTCGTTTTCGTCGAGATCGCACATGCGAATGATCTGCCTCGCGAGAAGAATGCGCTGCGAACGGGTTTCGATTGCGATCCTTTCGTTATCCTCTCCTTCGGTCAAAAGGTCTTTCGCACCCGCGTGATCAGGCATTCTCTCAATCCAGCATGGAATGAGCGCTTGTTCTTCCACGTACGACGCCACGAGCTCAATTTCCAGCTCCTGGCAAGTTTGTATGATTGGGATCGGGCAAGCAGCAACGACCACATTGGCGATTGCTCCTTAGCTCTCGTAGATCTCCTCGAACATGCACCGAGACCAGACGAGCAGACAGGCTTATACGCCACAACACCTCAAGGTGACCTACGCGGCGATCATCTCAACGAGTATAAGCTCGCAGTCGTCAAAGATGGGACGGATCTTAAGCATGTCCCTTCTCTCACAATTAGGGCCCGCTTCTCCCCTTATGCTGCACTTCGGTCAGTGGACTTCTATTCACATGAGTATGCAACTGATTATCTCCTTACGACAGGCAGCAATTTTGGCGCACGTATCTTAGTCATTTTGATCCTAGCACGTCAGGCAAAGTCTCCTACGTCGGGTTATTTTCCATGCTAGATTCACTCGGCTCAACTCTGTCAGCGGACACGATCACATCTATCTTCACGCACAATGGTAAGGAAAGCACCGACGAGCTCAGCATCGATGATGTCGTCCGTGCCCTCGAGCTGGAGCTCGTTAAGCCAAAAGCTCAGAAAAGGCGAGTCGAGCCAGAGAGCCACGACTCGGGTCTAGCTACGCCCGCTCTTGACACTGGGGTAGCGCACGGCATTTCAAACTTCGGCGGTCTTGAACAGATCGGGCATTCCGCACAGTCGTCAGGCGATAAAGCTACTGCTTCTGATGGCCACACAGCACCGCCGAACGGTCTGCCGGCCATGCTGCGTGGACATCAAGTCAGCGAGCTTCCGTCCATTGAAGCAGACAACGTCGATGATGAGCAGGACCAGCCATTTGAGCGCGTCATCAACATCACGTCCTGCCCCCTGTGCCAGAACCCGCGTCTGAAGAAGAGGGCAGAGGTCGATATCGTCACGCACCTTGCTGTGTGCGCGAGCAAAGATTGGCAAAGTTTGGCAAACCTAGTCGTCAACAACTACGTGACGGCAGATCAAGCCCATCGCAAATGGGTCACCAAAGTCATCAGCGCAGTCAGCAAAGGTGCCTACTCGCTTGGCGCCAATTCAGCCAATATCATCGTTCAGGATCGTGCGACGGGTCAGTTGCTCGAGGAGAAGATGCAGATCTACGTCCGACTGAGCATCAGGCTCATGTACAAAGGCATGAGCAATCGACTCGACGGCGGCAGGATCCGCAGAATGCTCAGAAGCATGTCATTCAAACAGGGTCAGAAGTTCGACGATCCCAGCTCTGTGCGAGAGATCCCCAACTTTGTGCGGTTCCACAACCTGGACCTTAGCGAAGTTCGCGATCCGATTGGCTCGTTCAAAAGCTTCAATGAATTCTTCTATCGCAAGCTCAAGCCAGATGCAAGGCCGATCTGCGAGCCTGATAATCCTAATATACTCGTGAGTGGCGCAGACTGTCGACTGATGGCCTTCGAAAGTATCGAGGATTCCACGAAGATCTGGATAAAAGGTCGCGACTTCTCTATCGAACGTCTGCTGGGCAGTACTGCAATTGCAAAGGATTACAATAGCGGCTCGCTCATCATCATGCGACTTGCACCTCAGGATTATCATCGTTACCATGTAAGGAAGGACTGCTGCATACATCTGCGCCGTATGCTCAACCGTGTGCAGAGTCCTGTCAGAGGAAAGATTGTGGACATGAAACGAATGGGCACAGAGTATTATTCAGTCAACCCCATGTCGGTGCGATCTTCAGTGGGGATCTATACGGACAACGTCAGAGAGAATGTCGCGATCGAAACCGAAGCGTTCGGTCGAGTCTACTATATCTGCGTCGGCGCGATGCTCGTAGGATCGATCTGTCAGACTCGTCAAGTCGGCGATCAGCTCGACAAGGGAGACGAGGTCGGCTACTTCAAATTTGGCGGCTCGACGATCCTGTTGCTCTTCAAGGCGGGCGCTGTCAAGTTCGATGAAGACTTGCTTCTCAATTCCTCGCATGCTATAGAGACCCTCGTGCGTGTTGGAACGCGCATAGGCGAGCGCAGATAGACTCTCTAGAATGCATGCAATGGCTAAAGGATCACTTTGTGCGCTTGTACACTTTCGCGAGGAAAGCCCTGAAGACGTCTCGCTTGACACCACTGCTCTCATCAACGGCGTCTATGGCAGCATTGATCTGCTTGTACGATTGAGCCTCGTAGGACTCGAAGCGGGTAGCCAGATCGAGCTGAACGTAGATCTGCTTGACTTGCTGCTCTGCATCAGCGTCCTTTCTGCCGTAGTTTGCGTCGAGCACAGCGCGCTGTTCTGGCGAAGCAATGGCGAGTGCAGTGTTGATGAGCCAGCTGCATTTGTTGTCGAGAATGTCGGTGCCAATCTTGCCAATCTGCTCCGGTGTTCCATAGCAGTCGAGATAATCGTCTTGCACTTGGAAGTACTCGCCCATGGGTATCAGTATCGCCTTCGCCTTGTCGAAAGCTTGCGGCTCTGTGATACCTGCGAAATGGAAGGCGAGCGCGACGGGAAGGTAGAAGGAGTAGTACGCCGTCTTATAGACGACGATGAGATGGTGTTTCTCCAGACTGAACTTGGACAGATCGACAGAATCTTCGGGTGCTGTGATGAGATCTATGAGCTGACCGAGCTCAGTCTGGAGAGTGACATCGTGGAAGAGCTCTAGCAGGTCGACATAGTAGGGTTGTGACCGGAAGTGCTTCTTGAGCAAGTAGTAGATTGCTGCTTCGAGCATAAAGGCGTCATTGATTGCGATGTTGCCGACGCCTTCCTGCTCGCGAGCTGAAGGTCAGTACGAGGCTCACGAGATGAGCGAGTTGAGACGTACGACTTTGTACCAGCACGGTTGGCCTCGTCGCGTGATAGACTGATCCATCATATCGTCGGCGACGAGAAAGTAAGCTTGCAGCTGTGCTCGGGCCTTGATGAGCTTATCTGCACAGAGTCACAGAAGAGGTGCGTACGAGCTCGATGCACCATCCCAGGATAGCGGCTTGGATGTATTCGGTCTCCGAGAGGGGATGAGCCGCCAAAATCTCGACGGTGTCGACGACTGACATGCCGCGGTTGAGCTTGCCGCCTGGCGTGTTGTAGTCGAGATTCTGGCGCAGAGTGATGAGAACGGTCAAGCAAGAGGTTGCTCGCGGTGGGCTCACTCGTTTGAGCCAGGCTCGAGCTTCAGATGGCATCGTCTCTGACGCCATGTACTCGTCGAGTTCGTTCCTGATCAATGGCCAGACCGCTTCGAAGCGTTCCCGCTTGGCTTGCTTGCTGGCTGCCTTCTGCATCACGGCGTCTTCTTGTTCAACGGAGAGCGAGGTCATAGTCGGCAGAAGGGGGTGAGCTACGTCGCTCGAGGTGCGACGTGTGACGCCAAGCGTGTTCACTATCTGAGAAGAAGCGCGCGACTATCAAAATATCGAAAGGCGCCGCCCTCCACCCTTTTCAGTCTGTGCGCACGAGATGGGCTTCAGATCAGCGGCAGTCATGGTGGCATGCTCCTTCCTACTCGGTCTGCCCCCTCTCCTCTCGCCGCACGCTCTTCGGCCGAGCTGAGACGGGCAAACCAGGCACGCTCTTCATCTGCGCTATCGTCGACATCCCTGTCCTCTTTGGGCCTCAACCACCCACTCACGATAGTCTCGACAAGGCAGAACGGTTTTATTATGCCCTCTGGACGGGTCCGCTCGCTGTACGGACGCTCTTGCACGTCATGGTCAGCTGGGACCTGTCGGGTCAATAGTACGGGCTGATTAGAGCCCATGTAGATGGTTGTCATCACGGCTGCCATCTGCCTCAAGCTCGCCGATGGAACAGATAGCGCTCTCTACTTTGACGGCGGCTCTGTCTGTACGCGCAGACACTTACATCCGTAGCCGCAGCCGTTGACAGAGTACGCGAGACAGTGCTGCTGATCATGGGCATAGCGCTCTACACGACAGTGACGGTGCCCACGCTCGAGGCCATCTCCGAGTCCTTCGTGTCGCCCAAAAAGGCCTACCCACTCAATCCATCGTTGCTCTTCTCGTTCCAAAACATGATCAGCAAGACGCCTCTGTCAGCTGAGCAGATTGCCGGAATGACAACTGAACCGCTCACTGCCCTCGAGAGAGCCGAGAGCATCGGCGTACTCTGCGCGAGTAACGCGCTCTCTGTGCTCGCACTCGCGGGCATCTTGCTCTTGCAAAGCGGGCAATGGTACGCAGAGGCGTGGGAGAGGAACGCCCTCCTGGCCGAAGATAGGCGGCTCGCAGCTGTGGCAGAGGCCCGCCGGAAAGCGCAGTGAGACGCTAGTCATAGGTTGTAGCCAGCAATACATGTGATCAATGACAACAAGGCATATGACAGCAAGACAGAGAGACTGCTACTGACACAGAACCACACCACTGCGAAGAGGAACCCCTTACGTTCTACCTTTTGCGGCTGCACGAAATCGCCATTCGATGATGAGGTAGATGAGCGCATCCACAAATCCTTGCAAGAACACAAGCCATCGACTGGCTGCTTGCAAGTCAGAATTGCCTTGACCGTGATTGGCAAGATTGTTGATCAAGCGTCCCAGCGAGACCGAGAACAAGATGATATACTGCATCGCAACCCGGTCAGCTTATGCGACCGCAGCCTTGCGTAAGACTCACAGCAGCAGGATAGAGCAGCATGAGCATGCTCGCCCGCCTGTTCATCTCCTGCGCACTCATTCTCGGCTTCACATTGGCTTCGTCGACATCTTGCAGCACGCCCTTTGTGTTTTTGGTCGGCGCATTGAGCGCCTCGGAAAATGACATGCCTTTCATATCGTCCTCCTCTATCTTGTCATGATCGAGCGTAGGCGCAGAGGACCGCCTCCGTTCACGATCACCAAATTCGAGGATTTCTTGCGATGAGGGTATTGGCGGCGCCGCCATGACAGGCGAGAGACCGGCTTCTGCTAGTATTCTCGCAGGTATCGCAGATAGGGATCCGCGGCGAACTGAATCTGACATGCCTCGTGACATACTGTCGCTGCTAGGCAATGTACCCGTTCGATGCGACATGGGTATACTGCCTGGCGTATACTCCTTCAGCCCGGGCTCAGGAGACGATTCTATGACGCCTGCGCTGTGTACGGCATGCTTCGGACTGACGATGGGCGAGTCCGGTACTGCTTCGCTCGTCTCAAGAACGGCAGGCCCGGGCGTGAAGCTATACGTCGACCACCTCTGCCGCGATGCGAGATCGTGCTTGTCTCGCGCAGACATGGCAGAAGCAGTCTTCTCCATCGTGTGCTGAAACGCGGTCGATGTCGTTGGCGACGACCTGATGGACGCGCTGGTGGCGGAAGGTTCGACGAGTGTCGCGTCGCTGTCTTTGCTCTCCTTACGGACAGAAGAGGAGCTCCCTCTTCTGATCGAGGCAGAGATGTACCAATGCTGCAGACTGGCGAGCGACATCTTTCTGCTCCGTTCTGGCTTGAGATTGCCGTCCTCGTCAAAGTCGGGTATAGCGTCTAGGGACTGGCCAGCGGGCCCACTGTCGTACGAATGAACGGCGTGCGAGTCTTTACGTCGGAAGAATGCAAAGAGTTTCAGGTAAATGAGGATGACGATGATGAAAGTGACAGTGCGTGGTACGAAGAGGATGAGATCCTTGAACGGCCCCGCATTCTTGCCGTAGCTGCAGAAGCCGCCCAAGTCGGCAAAGCCGTAGACTGCTAATCCGACGCCGGACACGATAGCTGACAGGCCCCACATGAAGACATTGAGAACGATAACCCATCTGGTCTGCGTCATGCGTTGTGTAAAAACCGAGAGCGGGTGGGTCACGATGAGGTATGTCGCTGTAGCGATGCTGTTCTCGCGAGATCAGAGGTATGTGCGGTCGTGAAGCAGAGAGCGTACGCGATCAAGCAAAAGTCGTTGACAAGCGTTGCCGTTTGATACAAGAAACCGGCGGCATTGCAGCCAGGCGAGAAGGAGCTCAGCGGGTGGTCAACCCCTCTGGATGTTGTCGCGATAATCTAGCAGGCCCACGCGCGTAAGCCAAATGGCATCTAGGGTGGCGAGCAATGGCACGACATACGACGGCAGAATCCACAATGTCTGACAGTGCGAGACTCATGATGAGCCTTTGCCGAAGCCGAGCGCCAGAATCTCTGCCGGCGCTGATGAGATAGCAACCGGTCAGCATCCCAATTGCAGCGGCCAACGACTGTTCGATCGTTCCCACAAGCGATCAGCAGGCCGTCTTGGGGTATTATACGTGTGACTCACCACCGAGGAGATGACCAGGTCGACCGTGTAGACGCTCGCCAAGCCCAGGGCGATACCATCGTTTTGCGCAGTTGGGCTTGCAAGAACATACCCGATCGTCAAAGTGGGCGCCACAGGCGGTGTCGGGCTCTCCATGGCGGACGGACTGGTCTGTGTCATTTGCTTACTGCTCGTCCTTTGTGGCACACAACTGCATCAGATCTGATATAAACCAACTCCGATCCGTTCTAGTTCTAGCCAGTGGCTTCGAGCAAACAAGCCGGCAGCAAGCAAGCTCGCTCGCGCTTTCAAGATGGTCGACGCTGTCTGTTCGGATCACGCATCGACTGGTTGACCTCGCTGCTGCAGAGCGGCAGGCATTGTTGTTGGAGGTCTTCTCCCGTGGAGTGATCCGCAAAAGCGACCGCCAAGCTGATCCGCTCTTGCGCCAGACACGCGACGGTCGAATTCCGTTCCCGGCTGGCTGACAAGGAGTGCCTTGATTCGATCAAATCATGAAAAACCCTGGCAGATGAGCGTGGCTCAAAGGGATCGCCCGGCCCTACCAATCGCGATCCGCACGCTGACTCGGTGATCACGCTCAATTTTCTGCGATGCTCATGAACTGCGGCATCTCGCCGGCCAAATCAAGCAGAGCTCGGGTCGAAGCCTGGGCCTGATCTGCGTGAGCATACAGCTGCTGCACATATGTGACTGCAGGAAGGACTCTTCTGCCGGCCGGACAGCCACGCGGTTGACTGTCCCTCGTAATGAAGAGCGTCTAGGGTGCAAAGCTGGTGCAAATCCTCACTCACGTGGCAGTGCGCCCGACAGGTCTTGTGCTGTTGACTGCGCGCACGCTTGTCCCGGCGGAAGCTGCATAGATTGACATCATACAGGATCGATTGTCCGCCAACAAAGCAGCCGTAACAAGCGTATGCGTTGTTTTCACTGCTTCATGATCTTCATCGCCCTCGGAGCTCCGATCACTTCATATCGGCCAAGGCATCTCTGTCAGCATGTAGATCTACGATAGCTTATACGTCGAGAATTATCAGCTGCTTTTGCATTCTTGCAATATATCGCTTATGCCTATAAGTAAACAATCTCGCCCATGTCGACTGCTGCCATTATCCAGATTTTGGGACCGCGTCAATGCTTATGACCAGCAGCTCGGACTGCATCCATAGACCTGTCAAGGCAGCAGTATCCTCGCTGACCTCGAGTGCTGAGCGACTGGTACACAGCCTCATCTGAAGATACACAGGGAAGGTCATCAGTCTCCAGCATGGTAGCCAGAGTGCTTTGCAGGCCTGCCTGCCCGTGCGGCACTCGCGCAGCTCACGGCCTCTGTGGAGTCTACATAGCCTCGGCCATCTCTACAGATCAATGCACTGCATGCTCGACTGGGCCTATGTCTCAGTGAAGGAGACTCCGACGGTGTGTCAGCGTGAGGCCGTGAGCTGTGAGGAGCGCGCGTTTGGTCCGAATCGCCGAGCTCGCTGCTGAGCGGGCGTCATCGTAGCTTGAGCTGCACAAAGCCGACGATGCAGCAGCTGGGCAAGTCGACGCTGCGGACGTGCGTCTCTCGAGCTCTGTCTCCTTGCCAGCGCTGACCGGACCCGCTTTGCTTTGCTTCTACGCCCGCCACGATGATGCTGCACTGCGACGACACTTGGCAGAGTCAAGAACTATACCAAAGGCTACAGCGACTGCCAGACCAAAGTCAGAGATGCGACCTCCAACGGCAAGTCTGCTGCTCCATCGTTCACCTGTCCAGGCTCATCGCCTCGTTTGGCAGATCCCTGGGGGCCAAGCGGCGGGCAGATGAACGAGCTCGCCCAACTGACGTACAACCAGCAAGACTTTGTGGAGATCATGGAGATGCTCGACAAGCGACTGAACGACAAGGGCAAGAACTGGCGTCACGTCTTCAAGGCGCTCACCGTGCTCGACTATTGCCTCCACGGCGGATCAGAGAACGTCGTGCTCTACTTCAAGCAAGCCTGCCCCTTGAAACGCTCGACGTGCCTGCTGACAGCGCTGCGGCAGAGAGAATCTCTACATCATCAAGACACTGAAAGAGTTCCAATATATCGACGAGTATGGCAAAGATCAAGGCGCCAATGGTCAGTCAAGCGTGTCTAGAAGCGCCGACCGGGACTCATCAGATCCGCGCAGTCCGGCAAAAGGCCAAAGACATCACAGCACTACTGCAAGATGAAGCCAGGCTGAAGGATGCGCGCAAGTCGAGGGCGCACATGAGAGACAGGATGACAGGCACGCCCTCGCGCGACGACAGATATTCGCCCCCTCCGCGATCGCGCTCGACACCCGCCGTCTCCTCGAGCGGCATGAGCAAGGAAGAGCGTGACCTTCAACGAGCTATCGAGGAATCCAAGAGGAGTCAGGACGATGACGAGACTCGCGCAAGGCGACAGCGAAAGGATGACGAGCAGTTGGCCGAAGCCATGAGACTGTCCCGTGAAGAAGATGAACGAGCGAGGAGGGAAGCAGAGCTCAAGAATCAGAACGCTCTCTTTGACGATGGCTTCCAATCGTGCGTTCACAAGAGGCCATCCTGAGCAACGCACTCATTGTGGTGATTCGCAGTGATGGGCCTAACGCATACCAAAACCAACTCGTCGACCTCAACTTTGGTCAGCCGCAACAGCAGCTACAGCCCCAGTACACGAGCTTCAATCCTTATGCCCAATACCAGCAAGATGCCGCGCAGCTGCAAGCGCAACAGCAATATGAGTATCAGCAGCGCATGGAAGAGCAAGCGCGCTTTGCCCAGATGCAGCAACAGCAGGCATACATGCAGCAGCAGGCATATCTGGCTCAGCAGCAGCCTCTCGTGCCGCAGCAGACTGCTATCGGCTCCAACAATCCCTTTGCGGCATTCGGCAATACGCCCGAACCAGCCACGACACCAGAACCACCAAGGCAACAGGTTCAGCCTGCGATACCCCAGCAAGACTTCTTCCGGTCTAGCTCACAACCCATCATGCCCACACAAGCTGCCAAATCCATCAGAGCTGCCACGCGCAACGATGGGCAGCATGACAAGCTCAACAATCTGCTCGCGATGGGTCAAGGCATTGATACATTTGGCAATGAGGGCAACATGCGACTTGGTCAATGGGCAAACAAGAGCGTGCCGTACGTCTCAACATGCTATGCATATTGTTCACGCTAATTGCTGGCTGGACACGTCTCCAGTGCTGCTACGTTGACTCAGACGAGGACAGGACCAGCATCCAGCAATGCGAACGCAGCCTTTGCTTCGTCTTTTGGTCCTCAACCGACGGGCAACGGCAATCCTTTTGGTCAGTCAAATGGTTCAAGTGCCTACAATGGCAACTCCAACGCATTCAGCGGATTCGATAATAGCTTCGGCCAGCCGGCGCAAGCACAACAGCAGCCGAAACAGAACCCATTCTTTGATCTCTGAGACGTCCATGTATACTAGCACGATTTGCATCTCATTGTCTAGCCTTACAATCACTCTCTATTGTCGGCGAATGATGCCCGGCAAGAGGAGCTGTGCTCGCTCGATGGCTGACGTGAGCATCGATCGGCCGACTGGCGAGGCGTATTTTGCAAGACGTGGCCCAAGAGATTCCTTCAAGAGCGCGTTGACGACTTGTGGCGTATAAGTCCGCGTGCGTTCGTCCTGCAAGCTATCAGTAACATTCGCAAAGGGTCTCGATAGACATACCTGAGGATCAATGACACGCAGTGCACTGATGATCCAAGCAAGCTTCTTCTGATCTGGTCCATCTAGCGTGGCGGCATCTGCCTTGCCCAGCCGGTGCAGTAACGTCAAAACGACGGGACTCGAGAGCTCCCGCGCTTTGATCACAGCAAGCGCAAGAGGTAAGTCAGAGTGCTCGACGAATTGCGCAAGCTGATCGGCGTCTTGAGAAGAGAGCACACTGAGGACTTGATCCTCGTAGAAGCTCGGCACGCCCTCGATCGATTGGTCAGGCTGGAGTCCGAGTCCTGACCCGTTGGCTATAATGGCAGGCGATTTGGACGCAACGGATATGCTAGCCCTCGATTGAGCAGCTGCCAGGTCGCCGATCTGAGCCTGTATGGCCTTGTATGCTGAGGTGGTCTCGATCATGTGTTTCTCCACTTCCACGGCTGATGTCTGCTGTGTTTTGCTGACGATCGCATCAAGCTTGGCAAGCTGCTGATCCATTTGAAGTACGAGAGCTTCTTGCAAGACGGCCAAAGTAGCAGGCAGGCTCTTTGTTATGGTAGCCTGAGTAGCACTCTTTACAGTTTCATCGAAAGCCGCGCGTTGTTCGGCGTTCTTTGAATTTGAGTCTTCGAGAAGCGCCGAAAGGTGCGTCTGTAGACGCTCGCTCGTTTGCGAGACAACGAGATCGACCATGGTCTGCGTAGCTTGCTGTACTGCCTCTGCCAGATCGAGCTTAGCCAAGCTCTGGCTGACCAGCTCAAGAATTTCGATTTGACGCTCCTTCTCGCCTTCTTCGCGACTGAGCATGTAGGCTTGAAGTTCTTTGCGCTGTGCAGTGGCTTCGTCTGTCATGCGCTTGCTGAGACGGGCCTCCAGCTCGGCAAGATCAGCAGCACGAAGCGCTTTTGCGGTCTCCGCAATCGGCTGCGCGGCCTTGCTCGACACTTTCGGAGCAACGGACCTGTTCGGCGTTGCAACAGGAACCGTGTCCCCTCCCTTTGACGCTCCTACTGCCGGTGCAGGCTTTGGTTGCGCGGTCTCGCCCTCGCTACCAGTCTGTGCTTTGTCTTTGCCCTTTGTTTTTGCAGGCGTAGCCTGCTTGGATTTTGCAGCAGTCTCACTGGGCAGCGCAACGGCTGGTGTTACCAGATCAGGCTTGATATCTTTCTCGGGCAGCTTCTCTGCGGGAAGCGCTGTGGACCGAGCCTTCTTTGTGGGAGGGCGATCGGGCAGCGGCACACTCACGACAGCTTGTGGCACAGGTGATGGTGCTTTTGCTGGCGTGCTCGCTACAGCAGGAGCGGGTGGCGGTCCCGACAAAGCAGGCTCGTCGACCTTAATAGCTTTGCTCGCGACAGGAGCCGCTGTAGCCTTTTGCTCAACACTAGCAGTCACTGAAGCTTTGTGCGTAATTGTCTCTGCCTCTCTGAGAGCTTCTCGGGGTATCTTTATCTTGTTGATGCCCTTGCTGTGAAGGACGTAGGTTGTCCACACGGAACTGTCTTCGTGCATGTCGACGACGATGTCCCATGCATCGGCTATGGACGTCTCGATGTTCGTAATACAGTAGCTGTCCGCTTCAGCCGATGCGATGTACGATATTGTGCCCGTGGAAGTTATAGTAAAAGCAGCATCGCGTTTCAATGTCTGTGCCAGGCCGACGATGCGCTCCGTCATGTCGAAGCGAGAGACTGCCCGTTTTCTCCGCTTCGTCTGACAGTCAGATCCTGCTTTGCTGGCCAGAGGGAGGATGGAGATCGAAGATTCTGTCCCGGCGACAAGAGAGAAGCCGCCGGGAGCGAGCTGATCGGCGAGGAGGCCAACAGACAGCAGGTCGTGAGGAAGGGCTCCTATATCGAGAAGCTCGGACGGATACACGGGCGTCTGTTCGACGTCATAGAGACTGCCAGATCCATTGGAGCCTAGCAATACTAGCGACTTGCCGTCAAGAGACCACTGCGCGTCGTCAAAGTGCTACCCGATTGATCAGCTCGCTGTACGCTCTCAATCCGTACGGAGCGTACTTGTTCGCGTATGTGAGGAATTGTGGCACCCGGTACATTGGAGGGTGAGATCAAGTCGAGCTGGCCTGACTTTGCCTGATCCATGCTGAGCGTGAAGACGTCGGACAATTCGCGCTGATTGCTACTCGCGAGCAACGAGAGCTTGCGCGTTGCTGGATCCGGATTGAAGCGTAGCGCTCGCACTGTGGCACCAGATGGGGCGGTTTGGCTGGTATGTCGCGATTCGAGCTCGACTCTGTCACGATCGGTCAGTGACGGCCAGGGTCAGACAAACGCTGAAGACTTACTTGCTGTCTGGGCCAAGTCGCTCATCGATTCGCCAGACCATGACCGTGCCTTCATGATCGACAGCAGCGATGAGTCGCTTGCCGCTGACGCTACCTGGACTGATGTGCAGATCGATGATCGGGCTCGAGAGGCCCTGAAGGAGCAATCGAGCACCCGTGTCGGTATCGACGACACGGATACGACCGAGGGGAGTGGCGTATGCAACGAAGCCGTGTGCTGCCAGTCTCTTGCCCGGGCTCCGGTGAGCAGGCGTGAACAGGCTGATCGGCGTAGTCTCGACCTTGCTCATATCTTTCAGCGTTGCCGTCCTGATTGGCACTGCAGGCAGAGGTCCAAAGGCTTCACTCTTGCTTGGGCTGGACGCTGCACTCGCGCTCGGTTGCGCAGATGTAGCTCGTTGCTTCCGACTTGCAGGAGATCGCTCTGGTGTCATCATTCGCGCAGGCACGGGGCTCTCGCTCTTTGTGGCGGGCGAGCTGAGAGCCCTACCGGGTAGCATAGCATCGAAAGGTGATCTGAAGGCAAACGGTGTAGTCTTCATGGACGGCTCTGGCGGTGGAGGCGTTGTAGTACGCTCGATGGTCGGTCTGACATCGATTGGCGCGTCTGTCTCTTCCTGCTTGACGGCAGGACTGCTGGACAAGGGCGTTCGCAAGCTACTGCTCGTACCGCTGAGGATGGCGAGGAGATCTGCCTCTCGACCTGCCGGTCTGGGGGCTGGAGTTTCGGCAGGGAGGACTGGGGCACTCGCTTTTGGCTCACTCGTGGCAGGCGAATAGCCGTTTGTCAAATTTGTCAAACTGTCGCTGTCGAGTTGGAGCGTCTTGAGGAGATCGAATGCGGACATGGTGGGGCGACAGTCAGCTCAGGAGAGCTCGATCCCTTTGAGCTGGCCAGGCTTGAAATGTCACAGCTTCACGCTCCAAACTTGACGGGTGAATTCAAATTTTTCGCGTCGAGCCACCAGCCGGACAGCGGTGTGTCACAAGCAGTAGCCAAGGATTTGCCTGCCTTCCAAGTGCTCCTGCACGACCAGACAGAGCACGACAACGGACCGGCTGAGTGTAGAGTAAGGACCGCTCGCTCAGCAAGCGCAGACGGAGGAGTAGCCTCGTTGCAAGGGCTGCTCTCCTCTCACGCATCATGCCAGTCTATTCGAGGCCAGAGACGGCCCTGCGTGTGAGTTCAGCTTGCTCTCCTGTCGCTCGGCGCTGTGTAGCTGACTGCGCCTTGTCCCGCCTCACAGCGCGCAGAAGAGCTCATCTCCGTCGGCCAACCGTCAGCGGCCTTGTCCACCTTGACAGAGATGATTGGCAGCAAAAGGTTCAGGCAGACCCCTCTTGCCTCCCTGGAGCCCATCATGGTCAAGTTCCTCGACCTCTGTGTCCAGCTCAAGAAGGGTCGCACCGCCAAGGAAGGCCTGCACACCTACAAGAACGTCGCCCAGAACACGTCGGTAGGCTCCGTCGAGGTCGTGATGAACCGCTTCATCGAACGCTCGAAGGCCAAGCTGCAAGAGGCGCTCGACAAGGTCGACGAGCTAGAAGGTCCTGCGCCAGAGAACGCTGCGCCTGCGAGCGAGCAGACCGGCAAAAGCCAGACGACCGCGACCGCTCACGCAGAGCCAGGCACCGTCAAAGCTGCCATCTCGGAGGATGTAGAGGATCTCGAAGCATCCGAGACGCCCGAGGGACTCCTCCTCAGCGCAGTCAGCGAGGAGAGCTCTCGCGACCGCACCTACCGAACCCTCGTCACCCCCTGGCTAAGATTCCTCTGGGAGGCCTACCGCACCTCGCTCGACATCCTCAGGAACAATGCCCGTCTCGAAGTCGGCTATCAGGCAAGTCTCGATAGCCGCGTCCTGCATATGTGCCTGGCCTGACATGATACCGCAGAATATCGCGTCAGAGGCCTACAAGTTCTGCCTACAGCACGGACGAAAGACCGAGTTTCGTAGGTTGTGCGACAACATCAAGAACCATCTCGCGACCTCGCAATCACCGAAGGCGCAGGCTCAAAACAACTCGATCAACCTCAATGAAGCAGAGACTCTGACGCGCTTTTTCGAGACTCGCTTCCAGCAACTTGGCGCCGCCGTTGAGCTCGAGCTCTGGCAAGAAGCTTTCCGAACGGCCGAGGAGATCCACAAGCTCATTGCTATGAGCAAGCGCGCACCGAAAGCTCATATGATGGCTACCTTCTACGACCGTATGGTCAAAGTCTTTGGCGTCGGCGAAAACTATCTCTTCCATGCTGCGGCCTATGGCAAATTGTACTCGATTTACCAGGCGCCCAAGTCAGAAGACGAAGCGACTGCTGCCGCTTCTGCCGAATCGCTCGCAAGTCTCGTCCTACTCAGCGCGCTCGCCGTGCCCATCAGTGGCGGTCTTGCGGCTGCAAGGCGCAAAGATCTCGGTTCAGAGGACGGAGAAGCGGCACGAGGCAAAGTGCTCCAGCTTGTCAATCTTCTCGGACTCAGCGTTGCGCCCGCTCGCGCCACTCTGATCAGAGACGCTCTTGCTCGTGGTGCACTCAAGCGAGCCTCGTCCGAGATCCAAGAACTCTATGCAATCCTCGAGACAGACTTCCAACCCCTGCTCATCACGCGCAAGATCGGGCCTCTTCTCGCAAAGCTCGCTGCCAACCCGGATTATACGCGCTACGTCGACCCGCTCAAAGAAGTCGTCCTCGCTCGACTCTTCCAGCAGCTCGCTCAGGTCTACGATACCATCAAGCTATCTCGCGCCGTCAAGCTTGCTTCTTTCGCAAAGGATGAAGATGCGGCACTGGTCAGCTTGCGATTGGAGCGCTTTGTCACCGCTGCTTGTCGCAGAGGCGAACTTGACGTCACGCTCGATCACTCATCCGGTCTCATCAAGTTCGATCAAGATCTCTTCGGTTCCTTCGCAGGCAACGAGGCTGCTTCGCTCAAGTCGCACAGCCTTGATGTCTTGCAGCCGATGCCGTCCATTTTGCTTCGAACGAACCTGAGCAGACTCGCTCAGGGTCTCTATGCTACGCTGGATCACGTCGCTCCTGCCGAGTCGAGCCTGACTCATGCCGTTGCCCGACGCGAAGCTGCATTGGCGGCATTAGCTCAACAGGTCCCCCTTGAGCGTCAAGCTTATCTCGACAGACAGCGCGTCATTGCCCGTCGCAAAGAGCTTCATTCCGAGAACGAGGCTCGCAAGAAGGAGGAAGAGCAACATCAGCGAGCGATCCGTACGCAGCTTCAGGCAGACGAAGCACAACGAAGAGAGCGAGAAGATCTACAGAAGCGCGAGCTCGAGAAGCTGCGTAAATTGCAAGAGCAAAACAGACTTGAGGAAGTCAAGAAGCTCGCTGAGAGCATGGCCGGTCGTCCCGGTCTCAAGGTCGATCTGACCAACCTCGAAAGCCTCGACAAAGATCGTCTGCTGCAAATGTCAGTCCAGCAGATCGAGAAGGACAAAAAGGAGATGGCCGAGAAGCTCAGAATCGTCGCGAAACGTATGGATCATATCGAACGCGCTTACCGACAGGAAGAGCAGCCGCTGCTGTCTCAAGATTACGAGAGACAACAAACGAGAGATCGAGAGGCGCACGAATACGCGCGCACCATGCTCATCGCTAACTTGAAATCCAGCCATACGCAAGATCTCGCTCTGAATAAACGCTTGCGAACTGTGCTGTCCGACTATGAAAGCTTCAAAACTAACGCGGAGAAAGATAGTCGCGAGCAGCATGAAAAGAAGCTTGCCGACGCCAAGATTAAGATCGATAAAGAGAAGGCGAAGAGGCGCGCAACCGTCTTGGCAGCACGCGCTGCAGAACAAGCCGAGCGCGAGCGCAAGGAGCGCGAGGCCCGCGAACAAGAAGAACGCGAAGAGGCCGAACGTCTCGGCATGTCTCCGTTCCTAGATCTTGCCCTGAATGCGCTGACGAAACATATTGCAGAGAAAGAACGCCTTGCGGCAGAGAAAGAAGCTGCAGCCGAGGCAGAACGCAAGAAGGTTGCGGACGAAAAGGCGAAGCTGGACGCAGAGATTGCTTTGCGCAAGGCAGAACGGGAGGAGCAACGAGCAAAGGACGCTGCACTGCTCAAGCAGAGGCAGCAGCGCGAGGAAGAGGCCGAGAGACGGCGACTCGAAAAGAACAAACCCAGCTCAGGACAGCGTCAGTTCCGCCTCGCTCCTTTTTCAAACGAGCTGACACTCCCTTCTGCAGCCATGCGCATCGCCTCTCGTACGGAATCGCCAGCAGGTGGCGAGGGAGCAGCGTGGCGAAGCGCATCTGCTACTGGTGGCCCACCCGCTCGCAGCTTCACCCCACCTGTTCGCAGCCAGGCGTCGACGCCCAGCACGAGCGCTGGCGGCCGACCCCGCATCGTGCTCGCTCCTCGAACCGTCTCGAGTAGCGATACACCCAAGCCTACAGTCAATGGCAATGCTCCGGCTAAACCAGCGACTGGCACAGATGCTCCTCGACAGGCTTACAGACCTCCAGGTGCTCGCTGAACTCTTGTAGAAGCATATTGCATTGCAGTCCATTGTCAAGCTCCTACTCCTGCATGGATGAGCGTTCGCCTACCCTGGTCCAGACGGACGTTTCCATCGCGTCCACAAAGCGGACCTGACTCGCTGACAGAGGCGATGGGCCGACGGAGCTCTGCGGTGTCGCAGTAGGTAGGCCGCCGTCTTGACTACGCATCGCAGCATCAAGATCGAGCGTGAGCCGAGGCGTCCGACGCGGTGAATCTGGGTTGTCACTGTTGATAATCTGTATCGCTGGTACCTCTGCAGCAAGCTGCAAAGCACGCGCTCGCCTGGAAGCCAGAAGGCGACGTCGCCAGTAGACGGATCGTAGCATTCCTTTGATACGCTCTAACTGAACGAGATCATCGATATGAGCGCGCACGGCCTTTCGTTCGATCAGCTCGTCGATTCTGTGCTAGTCTGAGACACTGTATCACACAGGACATAGACCAGCGGCTTACTGCAGTGCATCGTTTTCGACGATGAGGGTGTGCTGAGCGAGGAGCAGCAACATTCTGTTGAAAGCGACACCCTTCGGAGACTCTTGTAGCGTGATGGCTTCCATGAAGATGCGATTGTAAGTCTTCCGTCGCGCGACTACACGCTGGACATCCATGGCTTCGAGAAGGTGCCACATTTTGCTCGTATCGATGTCGCCCTGCCGACTATCTGCGGCCCGTGCGCCGTCTCGGAGAGCATGAACTCGATACTGTGGCTCATATACTGCTAGATCGAACACGTCTGACAATCGTGAGAACAGCGCAGCGAACTTGCTGGGCGGCAGAAAGCCTGTTCTGCCTTTGTCGAGTTCGGACCAGGCCTTTTTGAACTTGCGCATCGCTTCCCGGTTTATCGCTTTCGAAGCTTCTCCGCGTAGCCGGAAAACATAAGAGAAGTTATCGACGACAGCGGCCACAAAGAGCGCCTGGAAGAGGTACATCGAGATGATGTTCCATGAGATGAAGAGAATGTATGACCAAGCTGGGCTGCCACAGTCATTGAACAGGTAATTGCTCGAAGACGTGCAGTATGGTGCATGGACCGTGTAGTCGTGCATAAAGGTGTTCCATCTGCATGCATCTTAGCTATCTGGCGGTATGAAGGGTCTGCTTACCCTTCACCAGTACTCGCGATGGCCAGCATCAAGAGTGCTTTGGGGAAGCTCGAATAATTCTGGTTCCAAGTCTCGGAGGTCGACCAGATCGTCAGAGAGAAGATCTCCAGGTAAGCCAGACTCCAGACCAAAAAGAGGACGAGCCAGAGGCCGAGCAAGTTGACAATCGCCGGCAGGCTAGCTGCCGCTGTCTTGAAGAGCTGGTTGAGATGATCATTTTTCGCAACAAGCTTCAGAGCAACAAGCACAAGGAACAGCTTCTGAGCTTGGAGCGTTGCCTCGTTCGCGGTGTTGAGCAAGACTGGGAACGTAGTGCCAAACAGTCCGCAGACACACAGGAGATCGTAGGTCGACCAATGATTTCTAAACATGACGAGACCGATGCCGACTAATCGCACGACGATATCGGCGAGGTAGAAGAACGTAAGCGAGACGAAGATCAGATCGCGCGACATGACCAGCCAGGTGGGATTACCGTACCCCTGAGTGAGCAGCAGGCATATGTGCGCAATGTACAGTGTAGTCATAAAGCGAGACCAATAGCCATGCTTTTGTGTCGCTCGATCGTAGCACCAAGAACCGAATGGCGTCGATGGACGCTGCTTCGGACGTCGCGAGGGCGCCTGTCGCATTAGTAGCTTCCGCAAGTCAATCCATCGCCTCTGTTCGCTTGTCAAGAAACTCGCCCCAGACCGATCGGCGTAATTTTGAATGATGACGGTGACGAAGAGGGTCAGGACGAAGACTGCTCCCAGCAGGTTGTAGATGACCATGAAGATGCCAGCGGCTTGCGAAGCATTGGGCTGAGGCTGTAGTCCGCGTCCTGTGATTGCCATGAGTGACTCTTGTACGTTGATCCAGCCTTCTTGCGAGACAACCTCGAAGAGTATCAGCAAGCTTGATTGAAAGTTGTCGAAGTTCCACTGAGGATTAGTCCAGGCCCGTGAGGCGCGATAGGTGTAGCCACCTACAGTGCTGGCGTCGTACTCGCCAACACATTGCTCTCGTGTTGCGACGCTCGGGTCATTACACGAGTAAAGCTGCCCAGCAAATATATTCAGGGCCCAAACGGAAAATGGCACCATGTAGAGCAGTGCCAGCAGGGACGCATCGAGAATCCTGCCTATACCGGTTATGAGGACATCGACGAGGGTCTGCCGCATCGTCTGCGAGAAGTTTATAAGACGGAGTGCACGAAATGCCTTGAGCGAACGTGTGAATTTATTGCTAGCGGCGCCGCCGCTGAGCGTGGTAGAGACGTTGACGATCAAGGTCAGAAGCACAAAGCAGTCGATACGGTTGCCAATGCTGCGGAAATACGCATTTGGCGTGAAGACCAAGCCATCGGCGACGATCTTGACCAAAAATTCGACAAAGAAGATGAGACCGAGCCCAATCTCTATGCGATCAAACCAAGCGAGTCGCATCGTGCCATGCGTGACGAAGTATTGCCGGCGAAAGACGGGACTGGCGACCGCACCGATAGCGATAGAGCCAACGATGGCTGCGAAGACAATGCTGTCGAAAATGAAGCGTAGCCTCGATTTTGCAGGCCGCCCTCGTAGACGGCTGCCATACGGGGAAGCCACGATTGCTTGGCATCTACGCCTAATGTAATTGTCATGTTGGAACAGGCACAGCGAGCGATCATAGGTGGGATATGCTTCGATCATCCGTGCTGCTAAGAAGTCCTCGTCTGCATGCTGAACTTGGGGTCCTTCGCTGTAGCCCGGCCGTAGCGACGATAGGACAGCGAGCTGACGATGGACTTCTACTTCGTCGAGCGCATCCTCCTCTGTGCCGATGCCGAGGCCGCCATAAAAGGTTGAGGCTCGGCTCTTCCGCCCGTGCTCCCCCGGACTGCTGGGCGAATCACCATCATACGGCAGCGTAGAATGATCGCCTTTGTTACTCAGCATCTTCAGTGCAAAGAGAGACGCACGATTTTCGCCCGACATATGGCTGAGGCTGTCGGCCGGTCGATGGTAGGGATGGAATCGACGAAACCAGCTGTTGTCGAGCGTGTGAGTCGTTCCGCGCTCGAGGAACGCTTCCGTCTGTCGACGAAGCTTCTCGTCTTCTGGCACGTCAAAGCCTTCTTGGATGACGGCAATGAACATTTGTAGAACGATCATGTTGGACACGAAGAACCAGCCGGCCAGCAAGACTGAGGCCAGGATGGCCTGTCGATGAACCGCGGTCGCAGCGTTCGCAGCGTTCAAGACATCCGTCCAATTCTCGGATGAGAAGATCTGATATATCGACAAGAAGCCGTTGTACAGTTGAAAGAATGTGTGTTCGATATCGTTGCCGTTCTCATCTTGAGCAGGGATGACGCCGCGGAGCATCTCGGTCGCCACAAGAGCTGCCAGGCCATTGATGAGCATAAGGAATAAGATCATATTGAAAAGGGCTGAGCTGCTCGCTGCAACTTTGACCTGTCCCTTCGCTCAGCCAAGAATTCTTGTCAGACGGAGTGCGTACTAGCAGTGCGCGCAACCGGGGCAGAGCGAGGACTACTCGATAGAAACGCATGAGCTGAAAGCACGAAAGCCAGCCATACACCTGTCTGTGATTGTGCACAAAGGGCAGTTGAATGAAGCTTGTCACGATCGCTAAGAAGCAGTCGAATCGATTTTGGCCACTCTGCCAGAAAGTCCGCCAATCTGGAAATGAGGCAGACAATCTCAAGAAGATCTCGACGTCGAATGCGATGGTCATGCAAAGCTCTGCCCAGTCAAGAATGCACAGCTTCTGCGGACTGCTATCGTCCGTCTTGAGGGCCTGGAAGCAGAGATCGAGTAAGACGAGCCCGATCCAGAAAAACCGGGTTTTGTTCCACAGTGTACTTAAGCGAGTGCTTGTAGCTGGTCGCTCGGCCGTAGGGGTGTTACTGATTTCTGCAGAAGACGTTTTGTCGGCAAAAGCAGATTGATTATGGTCCCTGATGGTGCCAAAGGTGTTGGTGATGACAGCTACGAGTAAGTTGATGAGCCAGAAGTTGCACAGTATAATATTGGCCAAGCTCCATAGGCAGGAGATAAAGAAGTCTGCGTCCATCATTTCGTACATGACGCTGCTCCATGTGTTGGCAGACGCAACGACAAAGGTCTGCAGCAACCCTGGCACGAAAAAGTCGAAACTTTGTGTTCCATTGAACGGATTGCCGGTCTCCATGCAGAGCTGACCGACTGGACAGATGAACCCTTTGGCGTTGGGCGTGATGTATGTCGAGACTGTCGAGATGTAAGGCAGCGTTTGTCCGTTCGTCGTGATATAGCCTCCGCAATGCTGACCGAGCGTGATATTGCTGAGACCTAGCGGATCCACGAAGAGACAAGATCGCTTGAAGCTCCCTTGGAAGGCTTGCGTACCTACAATGGCGAAGATGAGCAGAGCGAAAGCCACGAAAAGAGCAACGTTGGCAAGCATCGGGCCTGCAACCTTGAGGGAATGCAGGATGATTGACGTGCCAGACGTGATGGCCAACAATCGACTGGCCCGCAGGACTGACACTGCACGGAACACATACAAATCGTCGCGCTGCTCGATACCAACGCTGGCCAATATGAACGATAACCAGAAGCAAGAGACGGCGACGAAATCGATCCGATTCCAAGAGTGTCGCAGATAGGCTGTCGAGACATTCTGGTGCTGCTTTTGTATTGCTTCTTGGAATGGTCTGCTACGCCAGGGCATCGAAGGGGGCGGATAGCTGCCGAGATCGAACGGCGCAGCAGAGTCTAGTGCTGTCGCAGGGGAGTAGGCATTGCTTCTGGGCGCCTTTGAATCCAGAAAAGACTCGACTGTCTCAGTCTTGTGTTTGTACATGGCGCGCGGCGGCGACCACTGGAGTGACTCTGTCGGTCTCGCTCGACTTTGCGCACGGTCATCGATGCGATTGCTGATCAAGCCAGACACGATTATGCGGGACGCGATTTCAAGGCTGGACAACGACATCGTCAGCTGATAGCGAGCAGATGGAGATCGACGCACGTGAAGATGCACATGACACTGAAGCGCGCATAGTCTGTCCAGTCCTGGAAGTAACCTGCTCTTGTTGGCCTGGGGTAATCATAGACGCTTCGAGAATTCTGAATGACCGCAAACACAGTGTCTGCCACGATGAGCAGCAGTATGATCGGCTGCGCGCATATCAGCGTAGCCCGACAAGCGCGCATTCCCCTTACCTCTGTCCATGGCAGCTTGAGTACTCTGAACGCTGCTCGGCGTATGATGTTCTCTGGCCCAAAGACGAGCAGCGTATTGCCTTTGAGCGGCGAATTTAGCTTGTATGTGTAGCTGAGTGTCACGACGGGCGTCTCGAAGCCGGACGTATCGAGACTGTCATCATGATCGGCCAATCTCTGAGCGTGGCGGGAAGCCTCGACGACATCGCGCCCAGCAACGTTGACGACGCGCACAGAAGCTTTGCGTAAGGTCTGAGCGGCCGAGCTCAGCAGTGTCTTTCTTCTCGACAGTCCGTCATGCTGTGAGGCTGTCAGACGCCGCTGCAGACCGCGTCCGAGGGGACGAGATCGCTCTATGCGAGCGCCTTTTTCGAGGCCGTTGGTATACAAATCAAATTGATCTTCGTCTAGTCTATCGTTGAATGCGTCATGATACGTTGTCGATGTTTCGTAAGCTGCTATGTCGTTAGAATCATCATGCTCTGGGTCGTAAAATTGGTCGGTGCTCTCAGTCGTGAGATTGGACCATGAGGGCTGCGCCGTGAGCCGGGGTTCGCGATCGTGGAAAGTAGGCGTGGCAAGCTGAAGTACAGTCGAACCTATGTCTCCCCCAGCGGATGAAGCGACGCTGGCGCTGAGGCGATGGCCTCTTGCAGTCGTCGTGCCAAACGCGTCCTCACTTTGCGAGAGCTGCGCAACCCCGCGAGGAGGCGAGCGCGGCGAAGCAGACAATGTACGACGCTTCAGACCAAATGTATCATCCGTAGGCGTGTTGCTGCTAGCAGACAGACTCGAGCTGAGTGAATGTGACGCAGCATGGGCCTTATGCAGGTTGCTCGTCGAGATTGTCAAAGATTGAGCGCCATGCCGCACTGCCGGATCGGCCGAACTGCCTCTCGCCCGCTCGTCACCGTACAGCAGATCTTGTGCGGTCTTCATCGTCGTTCATGGGCGCCAAGCTGTGCAGCTGGCAACCAAATTCGCCCAAACGCTGCAAGACGCGACAAGATCAGCGGAAAGATCAGCCAGCGATCAGCGATATCAGCGCTCAGCCTCGTCGGACGCTCAATAGGGCTCGTCAGCATGACCGTCACACTGCCCATCGATGTCCTCGGCGAGATCTTTATCGGGTTTTGCGCTTCCGCGTTCAGCCTGCCAGATGAGGAGCTGCTCGATGAGGGCGATGCCGGCGCACGCACACTGGCGAAATGTATGCTTGTCTGCAAGGCGTGGCAACAGGAGATCTCACGCAGCGTCTATTGGCGTATGCTGCTGCAGGGTCTCTTTCCGCGAGCCTATGGAGATCTGATTGACCAAGCGATCGACCTTGACACGCAAGCCGAAGCCGAATTCAAGCGGCTTATGCGCCTGAGATCCGAGACCGACCTCTGCATCGATGCAGTCACAGCTTCGGGTACACTCCGAATAGACGCCATAAAGACGCTCCACCGTCTCCAGAGCGCTCGAACGAAGGATGAGATTATGTACGCGTGTCTGCAGCACAAATCGGTCACCGTCTCAGAGGAGAGGCGGAACCGGCCTGTCTTTCGTAGAATGGGCCAGAACTGGTTGTCACGCCGCTACTGGCTCGACCAAATCGTGTGCCATCTTGCTCGCCAGCGGGTCTTTGACGTATGGCAAAAGCTCAGCCAGGGTGGTGGCGATCTCATCGAAAGCGTCGCTGGCCTATCTTGCATGCTCGAGCCCGACTGCAAGTATCTCATGTCGACGTCGTTGCAGTCCTTGAATGATCTTGCGGCAGCGCTGATCACCTGGCCGACTTTTGATCGAGGCTCACCGGTTGATGCTCAGATTGTCGCTATACATGAAGTCATGGTCCAACATGGCTATGGTCCGGCAGCGCCGGAGCACTACCATGATCTGACCAATCACTTCCTTGGCCACATCGCAGATAATAAGAAGACACTGCCAATGACACTCGTTCTCATCTTTGTCCACCTCGCGAGATCGATCGGTCTTTCCGCTTTCCCCGTGGGATATCCCGGTCACATGCTAGCTGTCGTTTTCGATGGTTCAAGTCGACACTATGTCGATCCGTTTCAGGGCACTCGCCAGCTGACAATCCCATCGCAAACTCTCATAGACCGCCTACGCGCCATGGGTGCAAGCGCAAACGATGTCAATGGTCTCATCGCCCCATCGGATCCCGTGGACATTTTGATGCGCATCTGTCGCAATATCAGAGTGTCTATTCGACAAGCTCCCGAAGCAAGTCGTCAGCCCTCTGCAATCTACATCAGCTGGTGCATCGAAGCTTTTCTCAGCACCAACGGCGTCGCTTACCTACTCTCGGAGCGAAGCGTAGGCTTTCTTGCCGAGCGTTGGCCGCTCGATCTATACTCTCTGAACCGGTTCGCACTCACTGCGCCCCCGTATCGTCGAGCGGAAGCCCAAGCTCAGACGTCGAGGCTCGAGGCTGCCCTGCTCGAAACGTCTACGCCTTTGCGCCGTACCGCGGGCTCACCTGCGTACACTATAGGCACAGTCTTCAGGCACAAGAAGTACGGCTATACAGGCGTCATCATCTCTTGGGACCTCACCTGTCAAGCACCTGACCGTTCGTTCTTTCGCTACACCACGCGCAACGTGCTGACTCCAGCGATACAGAGTGGCAAGCGCAGATGCAGATCCATCGTCTACCACGAGGAGCCGATCAGCCATTTTACCAGGTGCTCGACGACATGGGCCCTTTGGATCAAGATGGCAGTGCGAATCGACATCGATACGTGGCCGAAGAGAACATCGAGCCACTACTAGTAGAGGATACCGCAGCAGTTCACAGACTTCTTGGTACTCATCGTGAATTGGGCAAGATATTCGACAGCATCGATCTCGAACATGGTGTGACCCGTCTGGTTCCTGCGTACGATACACTGCGAGACAGACCCGATGATGGCTCTGCCTTTCCTGGCCTCATCATAAATGACAATGCACTCGTTACACTCAATACGCGACTACGAGCGTTGCACACAAAGCCAGCATGATTGCTCAGGACACTCTGCGGCCTACGACTGGGCCGCATCTACCTTGCATCGATCGTCAATGTTGTACTATTCAAAGGACACGCTTCGCTGGAAGGCGAGCTCGACGCTTTTGGCGATGAGCTCAACAATCTCGGCGTATTTGCCGGGGTCGCCAATGAAGCGCCTCTACACGTAGTCTGATCTGGCTGCTACCACTGGACAGCTTGCACTTACGCATGGCGTATGCGCAAGGTACGAGCCATCCTCGACCCAGCGCGTTTGGGAGTTGAGCTCTGATAATGTAAGGCAAAAACGTCGGTGGCAAGTGTCATGTAGTTGGTATTAGACAGCTGACTTCGCTGCGACCGCTGAAACTTGCTAGAGCCGATTCATGAACGTTTCGAGCATGCGTTACCCGGTAGGCAAGCCGGAGTGTCTGCCTATGCTCTCAAATCAAGGGGGACAAAAAGTATTGTGATTGCCAGTCTTTCGTTTAGAACGAAGTGACGCCTGTGTGAGTGACAATCTTCTTCATGCCCCGGAAGCATAGGAGTATTCGACTGGCAATCGCCTCAACACGTACTCGATAGCAGCCGCTAACGCTCCCAGCTTGGTTGGAAGAAGCTGTCCCAAGGGCTTTACACGCGTACGGACGCTTGTAAGCAGGCCATGGCTATCGAAGCCTAGTGATGAGGTCTTCCTCTCTCCAGCGTCGCCAGATATTTCGATGCAATTTCGGGTTGTGCAACGCGTTATTAATAGGCACGCTTCGGCTTGCGGACACAAATTCACTTCCAGCTGGTGAGGGAGAAGAAAGCGGCGATGATGTCGATGAAGAAGACAGATGAAGCGTTTAAGACTGTTGATGAGTATAGGGGTCATTGTCAACCTGCGCTGCGACATCGATGCGTTAATCATGGATCGTCGCTAGAATCTGCCAGATCGGATCATCCAAGCGCGTGATCATGTGACAACCCTGCGCTCAATCGTCCAATGTTAACGAGCTCCAAGGTCATCTTTGGAGCGCCTTGGAGCGCACGAGGATGGTCAGCAGTTGACGACAGAGTGCGCGGGGGTTCGAGCATCTCTCACCTTGATCCGATCGATGATGGCCGGCGAGCGCGCTTCTGGGGAACCTTGGGCAAGTTTGGACTCCATGAGCTGACTGACAAGCTAATGCGTGCTTTTGCAGACACAAAGACACTCGGAGGAGCTGGCTTCGCGTCTCAGTCCTACCTTGGCCGGCTCAGACTTGCCAGGTCTTCTTATGCCGGTTTGGAAGTCCGATATGCGGCCTCCACGGCCAAAGAGGGTCAACCGACTCGATTTGTGATCACGCTCAAGCAAACCGAGCCGGAGAAGCGATCTGATGGTAGGATAGAGTCTCGAACGAGCTACGAGTATCGCTTCGATGCGGCTTCGACGAGCTCGAGCACAGTCACCAAGCTCGCATTGTGGAGTGACTTTGAGCCGACTTACCGCGGCCGAGCCCAGCCTGATGCACCTGCACTCGATCCGGCGCAGATCAGAGAGCTCTCTGTCATGTGCCGAAGTGACTTTGCCCGTCAAGAGGGCGACTTTGAGCTCTTTCTCATCAGCATCAGCGCGGTGAGCGATAGAGCAAACTCAGACTCAGAGAAGGCAGCCAGTTCCGGATGGACAACGAGACTGTGGGTTTGGCTTCGTGCGTGGTACGACTACCTTCTGGTGCGGCGACCGCGAGATGGTCATGTGAAGCTCTAGTGGTTGACAACAACAAATGCATGAATGAGCTTACTTGAGCTCCCAAGAGACACCGCAGCCGCAGCCTGCACCTTTGGCTTGAGGATTGTCGGAGACCCTGAAGGAGCTGCCGATGAGCTCGGTCGCAAAGTCGACTGTTGAGCCTTTGACGAGACCGAGGCTCATTGCATCAATGATGAGTATTGGCGTGTCTGGTGAGCTTGGCTCTGAGGAGAACACACTGGCCAAGGAGCGTCAGACGGGGCTCGTAAGTATATGTAGCAGGAACGCACTAGTCATCTTCTGCTTTGGCGTTGATGTCTGCTAGATCCATCTTGTACTGATAGCCGTGGCATCCACCGGATTCGACTGTTATCCTCAATGCAAGGTTCGCATTTGACTCTCTCTGCTGGATCTTCTGTACTTGCTGCCGGCCCCTCTCTCGATGAGCATGCACGAGCAAACACACCGGTCCTGAAGACTGACCTTGACCGCAGAGGGCGTAATATTGAGCGAGAGCGCACTTTCATCGAGCGGAGCAGGCTCTGCAAAGGGATCATCTTCACCAGCCGCACTTGCTTGCCCCATAAGATCTCCATTGAAGTTCGGAGAGACAGCGGGCGATGCAACGAGCGTAGCCAGTCTGCTACGCCTCGCGGCCCAGGCTTCGTGCTGACTGTGCGTGGCAAGTCGAGATGATCGGTCGCTGGAGCCCAGCAGCGCCCTTGAAGCCGATACCGCCCTCTGTGCTGCCGTCGAAGAGCTCAGCGTGCGCACTGATCGCTGTAGCGGCAGCCTCGAGCGGCACAATCGACACTGAAGCATTGCTGATGATCGCCGTCAGTCGCGAGGAGAGGAGAGGAAAGGCAAGTCGCGAGCAAGCCAAAGCCGCCGCCGAGCCAACGCACCACCCTCACCGTTCACGGCTGCCCCCTGAGCGGTCAGAGAGGAATGGCAGCATACCTCTCGGCAGCAGTGTCGGCCTCTCAGCTGTTTGCACGCTCAAACTTGTCGACCAATTATGTCAGCCAATCCGGTAGCGCAGCCGACAGGGCAGAGTACATCGGCCTCTGGCGAGTCTCACGAGCACGACACAGCCGCACGGGAGCAGAAGTCTCCATATGGGAATATGACAAGTCCTCTGGCGCGGTCAGATCATCGCATGCCTCATCGGCGTACAAAGGTAAAGCTCGTGCTCTCGAGCTCATTGGCGATACGATGAGGAAGGATGCTTCGAGTATCACCCGCTTGAGACATCCTTGTGTGCTCGAGATGGTTGAGCAAGTCGAAGAGACCAACAAACTCATCACTTTCGCGACTGAACCAATCACTTCATCTCTTCGCACTGCGCTCGAGCGACAATCTCCAAGCAAAGCAGGCACTCACCCTGTCAGCGCAGACGGACTCGATGAAGTAGACGTACAGAAAGGTCTCGCGTCGGTCGGCAAAGGCCTGCAATTTTTGCACGAGCAAGCGCGACTCGTCCATGGCAATCTGACACCGGACGCTATCGTCATCAATGTCAAAGGCGACTGGAAGCTCTGTGGCTTCGGTCTCTCTGTCTCAATAGCGAGCGACAATGCGGCGCAGTACGCTTTGCCGGCGTATGATGACCGGTTACCGAGTGTGCTCCAGCGCAACCTTGATTATCTCGCGCCCGAGCTCGCACTGGATGCGCAGATGGGCCCCAAATCGGATATGTACGCCCTTGGCTGCATACTCTTTGCAACATGTACCGCCGGTGCTCCACCCGTTCGCAATCTGAATAGTGTGACCCGGCTTCGACAGAATGCGAATGAAGTCCATCGGCTGCGCTCAACCTGGTCTGGGCTAGATGCAGCTATACAGGACGTACTAGGCCAGCTCCTCACCCGATCGCCCACATCACGTTTGACCGCTGCTGCCTTTCAGACTTCTGGCTACTTCAATTCACTCTTAGTCTCGACGCTTCGATTCTTGGATCGCGATTCATTCAACGCCAAGGCCAAAGAAGAGCAAATCTCCTTTATGCGTGGTCTGCTGACGATTCTCCCTCGCTTCAGCGATAAGACGATCAGACAACGCATCTTACCCAGTCTGCTCGAAGAGACACGCAAGACTAGCTTGATTCCTGTCCTGCTGCCCAACATCTTCTATATCGCCAATCGAATGACGGCAGAAGAATTCCAGTCGGATTGTCTACCGTTGCTCATGCCGCTCTTCACCGCCAGAGACGCCTCACAGACCAGCCTGCTCGCCTTTCTCGATCATCTCGAAATGCTACAGAGCAAATGTACTCCTGAGGTTTTCAGATCGGATATCATGCCTATTCTATACGGCTGTCTCCAATCTGAAGACGTCACAGTCCTGCAGCAAGCGCTACGTATCGTGCCAAAGCTATCGGAATCGCTCGAGTACACTGAAGTCAAGCAAGTCTTGTTCCCTCGCATTACGACCGTGTTTAGCAAGACGACCTTGCTCGCAGTCAAAGTTGCCACTCTCATATGCTTTCACGCAATGGTCACAACGCTCGATAAGTGGACGCTGACGGAGCGTCTCGTACCTTTGCTGGCAAAGATCAAGACCAAAGAGCCCGCTGTTATCGTGGCCACGCTGGCAGTCTATGAAAAGATGGGCGACAAATGCGAGATCAACTCTGTCGCTACCCTCATCCTGCCTCAGCTCTGGGCAATGAGCGTCAATCCGCAGCTGAGCACAGATCAATTTCGCAACTTTCTGCGCGTCATCACCAGGCTCGGAGAGCGAGTCGAGAAAGAACATCTGCAAGTTCTGCTCGAATCGCGACCCAATGAGCAGTCGAGTCTTCATCAGAACGGCACAGATAACGCTATCTTTGCAAGCAGCAGTGGCGAGCTCGACTTTGAAACGCTGGTACGGGGAATGGCTTCGACGAGCTTGTCGAATGGCAAATCTGTCGCTGCCGATCCCTGGGACACTCCGACGGATTCACCTAATCTATCTTCTCCTGCGACCGGCGTGCCCAACGTAAGCTCTCTTTCTAGCTTCTGCTTGGACAACTCTGATGGGTATACAACAGTATTTTGCGCCGACGCCCATGGTTCCGCAGATGAGTCAGGAGCGTATCGCGCCAACGCGACAGACTGCATCTCGAACCGCACGCACAACCGCCACGCGGCCACTCGCTACACGACTTCCGGCTAGCTCATTCGATACGTCCTCCTTCGATACGGTACAGCCGGATGTCAACAAGGATTCATTCAGCAATCTCGCTTATGTGCCGCCCAAGATCGCTGCGCAATCGCCCTGGGCAACGGTCCACTCTCCTCGCGAGAGCATGTCGTTCCCTATCGCTGCGCCTGCGCCTGCACCTGCGCCTCAAAATGGACTGCTCAAGCCCATGCAACCCAAAAAAGTCATTGTGGAGAGCAACACGAGCTCGTGGGCAGATCTCGATCCTTTTGCAACAAACAACGAGTGGGCATCCTGATACAATACATGTCATGGCTGCTCTTGCATGGTTGCGGGCGCGCGCGTGCGTGTGCCAAATAGGTCTTGAAACACTCTGAGGCATCGCATGCGAACGCCTTCAAAATTGTCTAGCGCTGGTCTGACGTCTAGATGGAACGCTAGCCGAGGCGACAGACCCACTGTTGCTGGTGCTGAACCACCCTGGCCGGTGTAAAAGTCGATGACATATCGTATACGGGTTCCGTTGCGATCGACGAGCCAGTCGTGGCGGTCAAAGGGCGCGGAATACCTGTGTATGCTCATAAGCTGATACTCAGCCAGGATAGGAGTGATCCCACCCGACGAGCGTCTTTAGCCATGCACGCGGGCTGAGGTCTTTGGGTCGGCCTTTGAAGCTGACGAGCTTGACATCATCTTTCTTGCTCTGACCTGGCCCAAGCTCCCAAGCGAGGACGTCCTCCCAGCACTTCTCGTTGACCGCGTTGTGTATGGGCACGACAAAAGGCATGTCATCTCTGGAAGGCGCTCTGTTCTTCCTCTGTAGCGCTTCATAGAACTGAGACGGCGAGGGATAGACCCAATTGCCATCGACCTTGCTTGCTTGGACGGATGTCGAACTCGCAGGACAGGCATCATCCGAGACGGCTACCGAAGGGGCGGCCGAGTCTATGAGACGAGGAATGCTGGAGATCTGACGCTCTCGGCTGAGTTCTTCGGGTGTGAGGACTTGCTTGCCTTTGCCTTTGCGATCGGCTGGCTTTGCGTAGGCTGCCAGTACACGGGCTGCATCTGGCTGATCATGCGATGTCGGACTGTGCTGCCTGAGCCAATTGGCCCGGGTGGTGTGGTCAACCGGGCACTTGTCATCGGTCATGGCGTCGCAGACAAAGTGATCGTCGCCGCACGTCCGCATCCGAACTGTGGCGATACGATCCTCCCACGTGGCAAAGGCATAATAACCGGTCTGGTCGGTGTGCGAGGACGGGCGAGCGACAGATGGTCTGAGCGAAGAGAGGCGACCATGTCCAACGTCAAGCTGACCATCAGACCGCTACCCCACAAGGTCAGTCGGACCGTTTGCTCATCAGGTACGAGATATATGCAGCTGCTAATTGATGGCATTGTCTCCTCACTGCTGTCTCTTCCACCTCTTTCCTCGGCACACAGGACTTCGTACAAGGATGGGTCGGAGTCGCAGAATCAGAGAATGGCACTAGACCGGCAGCGCACCTGGCAGGCACAGTCGAGGTCAATGTGGGACCCAAGGGCGTCAAAGCGCAATGGCTGCGAGTCGAGTTACGCAAGACAGAGGTTGTCCCGTCCAGCGCAGGCAGCAACAAGGCAGGCAAGAAGCACCGAGAACTCATCGGCGATGGTCCCACTGAGCTCTGGACCGCACGTCGGAAGAGCGTCAGAGAGACGCCCAAAGATGCCAAAGTGTCTGCTGCACCCGGCAAAGATGACGCCTTTGAGTTGCTCAAGACGAAAGAGATTGCCTTCAAGATACCCTTGCCCGAAGCACTGCCCAACTCGGTGTCTGTTGACCGACGGACGAGCATAGGCATCACCTACGATCTCGTCGCGACTCTCTGCGCAAAGACGAAACCGTCCGGCTTCTTCTCGTCCAGCTCGCGGAAGCCAGATCTACTCACCGAAGCTGTCCCCATCAGTATCGAGAAGCATGATACCCATCCAGACTGGCCCATCTACACATATCGAGCCGAGAAAGAGGATCGCTCGGTGTCAGACCATGGCTTGACAATGACCGTTCAGCGTTCTACAACTGCATATGGCCCGGGCGACTCGATGTGGGTCCGTATCAGGATCACAAGCACTCGTGCCGATCCCGTCAAAGTGTGTTACCTCGAGTTCAGCAAGGGCTAAACTGACATTTTGTTCTCAGCTCTCACGAATCGAACTTGGCTTGCATGAGTATATCACGTACAGACCAGAACAGCCAGCAGATGCGAAGAAAGAGAACGTCAAAGTCGACCAGCGGCATCACCTGGTAGCAGCAGCCAACGAAACGCTCAACGCAATTCTCTACCATCAAGAAACCGGTACTTTCGACGTTCGAGGCTTGCTGCCTCGTGAGCACTATCGCACGACGATCCGACAAGCGAAACAGATCGATATCGAATATCAGATGCAGATCACTGCCGTACTCGAGCGATCACAGCAGACACGTGCGCCCATTGGTAATCTCGTCGTCCAGCATCTACCTTGCGTCGTGGGAAGCTATGAACGAAAGCAAGCAAGTGTCGTCATAGATAACATACTCAGCAATGGGCGCGCACCTATACCCTACGAACTTGATAACCCTACTAAGCGTCTTGATCCCAATCCAGTCGTCAATGCCTTCGATGCGGCGCAATTCAATCTCGGCACACCTAGCTATCCTCCTCACCATATACACAGTATTACGCCCACCATGCCAGACACACTTGCTCCTCCCCGTCCAAAGCCCAAGGCGAGCCAACGACGCTCTGCCGGACCTCAGTTGGCCAGTCGATTTGTTGGCCACGGTACGAAGAAGTACCAGCCGACCGGTCACAAACCACCCGTACCCGCTTCAGCAGCTCATCATGCTCGAGATAGTGCAATGAGAGGTGTTTCGGATCCTTATGACCTAGCCGCTTCGATGGCAGGCAGAGGCAAGCAGAGCGCTTATGCTCAGGCGATGGGCAATCCTACCAAAATGCCACGCCACGATCCAGACATCAATCCTTTTCCAGCTGTACCCACTCGAACGACTGAACCCGTCTCCCGCGCGGAAAGAGACAGAAGAACCGTCTCTGCACCTCAAGCGATGATCGCACCTATGCCTACGCGGCAACTGTCTCGACCCGGCTCATTGGCGGATTCGCTTGGGGCGCAGGACTCAGACATCATCCGACCGGCATCGCGGCACAGTACAAAGGTCATAGAGGATGCCAAGCGTCGGCTTGCGGAGCGGCGGATGACGACCGAGCCTGATCTTGCGCGTCAGATTGTGCCAGAGCATCCCTCGGCAGAAGACGAGAAGAGAAGGCTGTATGATGCCGCCAAGGCTACTGCCGATCGCACGCAAAATGCTGCCGGTCCGTCTGCACACGATCGTGCCCCGTCGGCCTCACATGGCTACGAGACCGCAGAGTCAGAGAAGGCGCGACTGTATCGCGAAGCTGTCCAACAACGAGACAATCCTACGCAAGACAATGCAGACAGCGCAGAATCCGAGAAGATGCGGCTGTACAACGAGGCCGTTGCTGCACGATCCGGTACGGGTCCATCGCTCTCTCGACCGCCCGCATTCGAGAGCGCCGAAGCAGAGAAACAGCGTCTGTACCGCAATGCCGTGAGCCAACGGGATGGCACATCCGCGCGATCGTCTGCAGCACCGATTCGTTTCGAGACAGCAGAACAAGAGAAAGCAAGACTCTATCAGTCAGCTGTAGACAGACGTGATGGAGCAGAGCCTCCCGCGCCCGACTATTCTGAGTCCTCCTCACCCACAAGTGCGCCATCTGGCTCTGCCAAAGCGGAGAAAGCCAATGTTGCGAGATGTAGGTTCTCCTGCATATTGTCCGAGCATCTTTCTTACACGTGCCGTAGACTATCAGGCTCGCGAATCTCAGGCAGGCCTGGACAGCGGTATGACAAATGGCTTATCTGACTCTAGTGTTACGAACAATCCGTATCGTCAGTCGGTCACGAGCAATGGCAGCTCAACAAACGGCAGTCCGCGCACATCTGAGAAAATCAGAACCTCTTCCCTGTTTGCGCCAACGGACGCGCCGATCAGCGAGGAGATGAAGCGATACCTGCAGGCAGTCCGACAGCGAGATTCCTTCCAGCAATCTATCAACGGTGGTTCACCGTCTCGGAATCAAGCAGAGCCTTCGTATCCTTCTGCCGCTGAAGAGAAGGCAGCTCTGTCGCGCAGTATCGGTGCAGCGCCGGCACAACCTACTCAGTTCGTACAAAACCCGCACAATCTAGCATCATCGATACCCCAAGCCGGTCACGACTTGTCGCCCGTCAACGAATCTACCGAGCTATCCTCCTCCAAACTATCTCGACGCGCGTCGAGTGTTCGCGGACCCAGACCTGCCCGCTATTCATCGCCGCCGTTAGAAGAATCGGCAGTCAAACAGGGCAAGCGACCACAACAGCCTGTCGCGCTCAAGCCACCTATCGCACTGGCCCAAAATGGAAGCTCGAGGACTTCCTCCGGCGGCCGAGATCAGGCACGTCCGGGCCGACATTCGCAAGACTCGTCTCGGCGGTCTTCGCAGGAATCGGATCGACCATCGCCCACTCGGGGCAAATTTGACAGACGGAGTCCCTCCAAGCCTAGGCAATCGAAACGTGCATAATGGCACATACTTGTATACAATGTTGTCTTCTTACGTGTGCATATGCATGTCATTGTCGTCTTGTCGCAGTCATTGATCAGGGTCCCGACGTATCGTCATACACCGCCGGTTGTCGTCAGCCACGAACTAAATGCCTGACAACCGTCTTGACCCTTCCGGACCTTGCCATATCGTGTTCATGATTGCTACACTCCTTGCTCTGACGAGCATCGCCTGTTCATATCGAGGCGCCACCACTACCACTCGAGCGCTGCAAGGCGAAAATTGGCCTGATCCTGTACCATTCGGGAATCGACAGCTGTACTCTATTCGTCGTCAGGCTCGCATGCTCAATTAGCTGGCGCGTAACTGACCGTTCTTCGCAGTCAGTTTCAGGGTATGTTATGCCAGCATAGAATGAGCTTCTTTGACGCCCCCACAAGTCTGACTGCACGCCATGGCCCTACGGTGTCATTGTAAGCGATGAATCTGCAGGTAGTTCGACGGCAGGCTCTTCAGAACAGGCTGATTGGCGAGGAAACAGCGAGTGCGAGCATCGATGTGCGCAAGCTACCTGACGGCGAGATCAAGGTGGAGTCGCTGCAATATGATCGCGTTTCCACGATCGAGAAGATCAGTCAGGAGGGAGACCGCGCGCATGTCTTGCTCCGGACAAGCTTCAAGCCACGTTCGGAAGCTTTCGGTCGGTGCTGTCGAGGGTATGCTTCCGCGAGTGAAGTCAGATGACACTGATGGCGAGCAGAGTGTACGCAATCAAGTCAGTCAGTCGCGCTTGCGCGTTGTCAGTCGGGCTGATGATCAGCAGTCTCGATCTTTCAGCCACTCGCTGTTGGTCCAATGAATGTAGAAAGAAGCGTGCTGAGCGAACGCGGGTGCAGATGATTTCCAGCACGATCCGCCGACATTCGTATTGTATTGCTGGCCGCACGCGCTTGCAGAGGCATGCCCAGGGATTCGTGAGTGGTCGATGTGCACGCGCTGATGAGGGCTGCAGTCTGGTTCGACATGTGACGAAGCACTGTGTACATCGGCCAGCTGCCCTCAGCATCCTTCCATCTGCCAGCTGCATTGGTCGCACGTTTCGAGCAGTCCACTCAATGCGAAATTTGAGCAGCACTGAGGGCGCAGGATGCATTATTTGTTTTGGGCTTGCAATGCAGCAGCGTTGGCAATTCGGCCGAGAGACGCTCAGGAGGTGTCCTCGCAGTTGAGAGGCACATCACAGTCTCGCGAATGCTTGCCATCGGTGCCCTCGATATACTGTCAGGAGGTATCACTGAAAATGCTGGAGAGGCGGCGAGCAGACTACGCACGCACACAAGACAGCCTTGGTTGACATTGATCGGGTTGCCGTGCTTATCTATGACATGACCGCGGACCTGATGATTGTCTCTGCGACATCAGCTCAAGTGTCCACTTTGTTGCGTCAACTTACGTAGGGCGTCGTACTCGAGCAGTACCAGGTAGCTGCACAAGTACACGAGGCCCCTGAGGAATGGTGTAAGCGGAACTCGGTGATCTCCCACTCGAACCAATTACCGCGTAGACCGAGAGTACCAGGGAGTGAGGCTCTTTCTGCTTGCACAAAGAAGAAAGCCTGATTGCCTCCGAAGAAGAACTCGGCCTTTGTGTTCTCGGGCAAGCTCTTGGGTAGGTCGACATCTAGTCTCAGACAGGCATAGCCTGTCTGTTCGGCTTGAGGGAGCGCCATTGCAGCCGATACAAGCGCAACGAGAACGATCTTGGCCAACATGTCGGCTCGATTTCGTAGTGTCTAGGGTGTCACGGCGGTGTCAAGTCCACTACGCCGCGGTTGATCCATGGAGTAGCTACGTTGCTTGGCGTCGGGCAAGGGGCTCAGACGTGCGAGCGCGATCGTCGCAAGGCGACGAGCAAGCGCGACGAATCACACGCTCCGAAACCACCGTAGCGAGGGGCTTGCATTGACTGACATCGCGAGTGGGCTAGAAATAGTCGACGCATGGCGAGTGGCCAGCGCAATCCGGCGAAGCTCTGCCGTCGGTACCCTCGATATACTGTGCTCGGCTGAGCAAAATCGATCGTGAGACAGGCTTCCTATACGTACGCACACGAGGCATCCTTTGTTGATATTGACGGGATTGCCGGTCGAGGAGTCGATGACATGGCCGCGAACCTTCCGGGCACGTGAATATTGGTGCAGACCAGTATGAAAGGACGTACATAAGGCGTTTTGCTCGAGCAAGTCCACTCCTTGAGACAGAAGCACTGAATCCCTGGTTGACGGAGACACAATCAGGCCAATGATTGTAGGAAGCGAATCGAAAGCCGACCGGCCAAACCGAGTACATTGTCGGGGTAAGGACGTTCGGTCTGGACAAAGTACCAAGCGTTGTCGTGTTCGAAATAGAGCTGCGATCGAGTATTGACGGGCAAGGATTTCGGCAGATCGGCCTTTAGGTTGAGACAAGCATAGCCAGTCTGACCGAGGACCAGAGTAGCTGACACAAGAGCTGCGAGGGTGAGCTTGAAGATCATCTTGACGTACTATCGATGTGTCGCTAGAACGTGGATGCAGGGCGCTATCGAGGCAAAGCCGATGCAATCCTTTGCGATGGCAACAGACGACGAGGAAGAGTCTCAGATCTTGATAAGGAGACTGCACAAGTCGCAAAGGGGCAGCGAGCCACGTGATGGCAGAATGCCGCGAAGGCTGCATGTAATACAAGCCCAGCGACTGGATCAAGTCAACGAGTCGATGCAGTTGGCAACTAGACTGAATTTGGGCGAGCAGTTAGGCGAGTAGACACCACCGTTGCCCTCGACAACCTGTCATAACAAGCTCAGCCTACGGCTACGGTGATGGTGGCAGCAGACGTACACAAGTCATGTAGGCGCCGCTGTCGAGGAGGACAGGTGACCCCTTGACAGTATCGATGGCGATGCCTGCAACGCTGTCCTGCGTGCTCGAGCAGACGTAGTCGCGCAAGCAGGTGCAGGTGAGGAAATGCAGGCCGAGGCTATTACTTGCATAGGGCTTGGGAGAGTGTGCAAAGAACCTGGAGCGGTGCTCAGGCATAGCATCGTTTGGCCTGCCGGGTTGACTCACCATTTGCCACCCATGTAAAGCTCGGCCGAGGCAGGATCGGCCTTGGCAAAGGTGCCATAAGTCGAAAGCAGGACAAGGCAAGCAGCAAGCAAGCTGGAGACAAGACGCATCATCGTTGCTCGTGAGTCAGATTGAGTCTGTCCGAGCGGAGTGACGATGAGCGCTGGGCGGTGCAGTTTCCGAGAATGTTGGTCGGTAGCGAGGAACAATCGTTTCATCGACGACTCCGACTGTGCTAAGTAGCGGCCCGGTCTAATCAAGAATGAGCCCGGCGGGCCAGGGCTAGATGATCTCCACTTGAAAAACTTCATTGGAGTGGAACCCAGCTCAAGACAGAGACCAGTCGGAGGAAAGCAAGCCCACTTGAGCATCACAAGCTCAGTAGAGACGCCGAGGGCGCGTGTGCGCTTTCCGAGCGAGAGGAAGAGGTGGTCTGGGGCTACGTCTGCGCGATAGAGGAACGTCCAATCGACGGCTAGCCCAGGCAAGTGGACAAGATGCAGACAGACCCGCCTGCTACGACGACGACGTACTATGCCGGCTATGGCTACCATCAGCCCTTCATGCCCTACAAGATCGCGTCACCCTGCGCGACCCAGGCGATGGCCGTCTCGCCTCCGCGGAGTGTCTCTTACCCCGGACCGACGTTCGCTTCACCCAAGACGGACAGGAAGAGACGCACCTCAGATCGTAGAACACTCTCCCCTTCGCCTTCGCTGTCAGACAGAATGGACTTCTCCGGTGAGTCGCGCTTCTTACATGCTCGTCGTCTGTGTGCGAGTGCTCATGCCGGGCCTCGACAGTCTATCCTGACCGCTCGCCTCGGTCGCCCTCGCCTTCGCCCAAGCTGGGACCTACCAAGCGTGCCAGAACAGGCAGACCATTGTCGCCGATCCAGCCGATCATGGAGATGTCGGAAGATACCCACGCACCTGCAGCTTACAGGCAAATCTACGCGACGCAGAAGCAAGAGGCGTTCGCGGAGCAGCCTAGCTACTTCCAAACATTCGCAATGACGCCAGACGGCATGCCCCTCTGTCATTCCTGTCAGCGCCAGCCTGCCGTCACGCCTGGTGCGTCGACGCTCCAGCCTAGCGTCTGTCAATCTTGCCAGCGTCCCACTTGCCTCATCTGTCGCCGCATCTGTGGCGATCTCGAGCCCGGCGTAGATCCGATCGCAAAAGCGCGTCACATGCTCTCAAAGCCAGAGCCAGCTAATCCCGCCTCGCCTGGTATACCGGGCATGCGCGCTCTTGGTCAAGGCGATGGCTTCGGAATTGGCGCAATGGACGAGGACGATGATGATGAAGAAGAAGACTCGTGTTGCATGATCAATCCGAACGAGTACCGCAATAGAGACCGCCCAGCTCGTCGAGGTTGTGGACGGTCTATCTGCCGCCATTGCACCGGCGAAGCGTGAGTCGCCGTCATGCTCTTTCGCAAAGCCATGCTGAACCAAATATGCAGGGATGGCTACCATCTCAAACATCTCTGCGGAGGTTGCCGTGTTGGTCTGTGAAGAGTTCCAGACTGCCCAAAAGAAGTTGCTTGCTGATCTACGAGCTGCGCTCGAGATCTGCCCGCGCTGCCGTACGTGTATGTCTGCCATCCATGTCGCCCTTTGCTCGCTATCAATATGTAAATGTATTGTCACAACATCATCGCACGGCCTCACTTCACTGCTCTGGAGCAATCTGCATCTCGTCCTTGATCGGCGGACTCGTAGTCTCGCTCGTCACTGCTGTGCTCGTACCCGAGACGCCGGATGAATTACTTGACATGCTTCGCGCAGACAAAGGACTTTTGAGCGGGCTTGTCGGCGTCGTTGGACTCTTGAGTGACCCGTCTTCAGCTTCAAGCCGCCTTCGCTTGCTCGAACCGGACGGAGCAACGCCCGAGAGCAGTTTGGCAGAGTCATTCGCGGTAAAGTTGATGAACATGTCCTCAGCTGCAGCTGACGATTCTGTCGCTTTGGCTTGCATCTTTCTCGCAAAAGTCTTGCGTGCGCCCGACAGCGGTGCCGTCACTTTCCGTCTCGCGCTAGGTCGCGTAGGCGTCGATGGAGGTTGCCTATACTGGGCGGCAACGGCACTCGTCGTCGAAGCTCGGTCTAGACTCGGCCGACGCGGTGCAGTGTAGGTCGCTGCTGCTGATGTCGAAGCGCGCTTCATGAGTGGTACTGATTGAACACCGACGGGATCGAAGATGGTCACTCGCTTGACGGGCGTGATTGGCTGATCGATCGAAGCCAGAGCTGCCTCTTGCGCAGCATAGTATGATCCCGCAGTCATGAGAGAAGGTGCAGCGCGGGCGCTTGTCATTCCGACGGGCACTGGCAAGTGATTACTTGACCACGACTGACAGCTCGGGCCTTGCTCTAGAGTGCTCGCCGCTGCAAGACTGATCGCTCGGAGGCTTTTGCTCAATTCGTGAGTCGCGCTGAGAGGCGGTGAAGCAAACACCAACTCCTCTGGCGTTGAATGAGACGACAAGGGTAGAGGCACGACGGGAGGTCCGTTGAGCAACTGCAGATCTTCGGGCTGAAGCGCTAGATGCTGCCGCGCGCCAAAGTCTGGTCGTCTGAATGGCAGCGTCGGCGATAGGGTCGATCTAATTGGTGAAGGTGGATTATTTACAAGTGATGGCCGCACTGGCGTCTGCAGCGGAGAGTGTGTGAAGATAGGCTGCGGCGGTGGCATGGCATATGCGTCGTACTGGGCTGGAAAGGGAGGCAAAGGCGGCGCATCTGCCCATGCACTACGTTGATACTGTTCGAAGAGAGAAGGGGCCGAGACTGCATGCTTCAACGCTTGATTGCGAGGGTCTCGAATCTCCTCGTTTGCACGCTTGCCGCTGTCACGACTCGCTTGCCTGAGTGCGTGCGCCTGTTGCAATTGCATCGGCATGCCTTCTGCTAGACTTGCTGATTTGGGCGCATAGCTGCCGAGATTGAGGTGTTTCGAGGTCTCAATGATGGGCGCGCCCATGGACTGTCGGCGTGGGACAGGACGCGGTATATGTCTGTCGGGCGGGCGTTCGACTGGCCAGGACGTATGCTGCGCAAAATAAGCCGGGTCATTCTGCTGTCTACTCGCCTCATCGAGTGCAGCTGCGAGCTCTGAGAGCGGCGAAAATGAAGCACGCCTGATTGGTATTTGGGCTTGGCTCGCCAGATCTAATCTCGGTATGGATTTAGTCTGACTTAGCGCTGGCCACGGAGCAGGAGCGACAGGCTGCGACTGCCGCCGTTGCCAGAGCGAATTATCTGCATAGCTTTGCTCGCCATACGAGAGCTGTTGGGCAAAGTAAGGCTTGTGCTGGTCAGAGCTCGTGAACGGATGTTGCTGGGCCTGATGAGAGTACATCGGCGTCGATGGAGTGAGCGGCATCGACTGACGCGAAGCAGTCAGCGCGCTGGAGTCTGGCGTAGAAGGCGACAGGCATAGCTCTGGCAGCGCAAGTAAACTGCTGTCTGTCGTCAAATAGCCAGCAGCCCAGTCGTTGCCCAGTGACATATCGCCCGGCAACATTGCAGGTTCATCGTAGCCTGCCTTTGACACTAGCGGCTGACCAGTAGTGAGATGATGTTGGAGCTCTAGGTAGCTTGCAAAGCCGGCATTACCGTCATCGACCGTCGTCATTGCGGCTGGCAACGTGCTGCGCACCATTCATCAGCACGGCCCTCTGATGCAGACAGAGCCAGGACGCACTACACCTACGTGCAGCCACTTTCCGAGCGACTGGGTTGATCGGCCTCGGACGATAGATGTGCTCGTCGAGGACCCAGTAGAAGCAGATAGGCACCCTTGGGATTGGTTGAGTCGTCTTCGACGCAGGCTGGCCAGCAACGATCGTCGGCTCGTAACATTGTGCCTGAGCATTGGGCCGTCTCGATCATCAGGCAAGAAAGGGCGATCAATTCGTCAGGTGCAGCGCAAGAGCGAATTAGCAACCCGATGGCTTACTCGCCGCATTTGGCGCACCGAAGCTAAAGACGCGTTTGGGGCCAAAGTATTGACGCGCTGACGCCAGGCATTGCGTGTTTTGCTGGAATAAAACTCGGAGAACATAAGTATCCTTGGGACCTCTCATATTCCAATCGTCCGCGAACACAATTGACTCAAACTGCTCATCATGACGAACAGAATGTCTCCGAGACTGATGCAAGCGAGCTCGAACTCTGGACTTCTCACTTCTCCGCCGAGGTTCTGCGCGCACTGCACCTAGCGCATTGCCCGATCGTTGAGTTTCGACTTCCTCGCACGATCAGAAGTTAGTATAGCAAAGCGTGCGGCCAACAATCATGCTACTTGTGGCCTGTATCTTTGCCTGTCTTCCCCTCGTCAGATCCGACAACGCCGATCCTGACCCAACGCCAGCCGAGATCTACATGGAGGGCAAAAGGCCAGTCACGCTTCGTTTACGGCAGAAGAAAGACTTGACGCGAGTTTTACCCTTTGTCTAAGTACTTCACTCATAACGTCCTTTATTATGCTACGATTGTCAATGTTACTACCAACATTATGGATGCTCAAGCTCCTAATCTTTTGTCGCTGGCATCGTGCTCGGCATTGCCTGCCAGAAGCCTGTCTTCCTTGCAAAGGGCGGATATGTCACTTGCGTGAGCCCTCGCTTGCCGGACTCTTGCGGTGTCTGACGGCCAGCAACAGGTCATCGAAGGCGACACAGGCTTGTCCACCCGTTGTGCTCACCATAACCTCTCAGACTGTCTGCCTGTCGTATGAATTGCTATGGCTACGAGGTTTTGCACTGCATTGCAAAAGTCGATAGGCTTCAATAATGACACTATGCCCCTTTTGATGCCATGTTTCTCCTGCTCCTGAGTCGATCTGCACGACCGTCAAGTCAACGCTTGGACAGAAGCTCACGAGCCAAGCATCAGAAGATGCGCGCAAGGACTCTGCTGATGCTTGCATGCTCTGGGCTCGTCAGAGCCAATGAGCCTGACAAGACGGCAGCGGAGATCTACATGGAAGGCCACTGGCGAGTCGAGCGGGATGCGTTGCCAACACCGGAGTCTCTGACACAAATGACACTCCAGGTACTTTACGCACAGCGTGATCGGCTATGGCTCGGATTCCCTCGGGTGGCACTTCTTCCAATGTATGTGCTACAAACAACATTACGCATGCTCTAGCTCTGTGCCCTTTGTGGCTGGCATCATGCTCGACATCACCAATCAGAAGCCTATCCTGCTTGCCAATGGTGGCTATGTCACTTGCGTGGGTACAGCCGGACGGGACTTTTGCCTTGACTGACGCGCTTTGCAGGTCCTCGAAGGCGACACAGGCCTGTCTGCAGACTGTCCCGCGACAGACGAGGTAGATTGTCTCATGCATGTGTAGACTCCTGCAGGATCCTTCCGGTTGTCGCGACGCCGCGCGAATTGCATCGCAACTTTTGCGGACATCTGACCCCTCTGAAACATCACGACGCTGCTGTGCTCTCTCTCCCGCCTATCGACCAATCCGACCAAGCTCGACCGATATAAACAGTTCGAGATGCTCTACAAGTCTATCCTGGTCGCTCTCGCTGCAGCCCAGCTGGCTATGAGTTGCACTCCCAAGTCGGCAGACCTTACCACGCTTCCCCAGTAAGAGTGACCAGGTCGTCGACTGCGCAGCCTGACAACGCGCCGCAGGAACACCCACGCTCGCGTCTTCCTCAGCCCCGGTAATGACGTTGCCAACGGTGCCTGGTATGACATCCAGCAGGAACAGCCAACGTGAATGAACTCACTAGTCTGCTTGACAAATCTGGTGCTCATGCTTTCGCGACAGCGTCAACCCCATTGCTCTTGGCTTGCATATCTGGAACTGCTCGTGCATCAACAACGTCGGTGATTGTTCGATTGGCCTGACACTTGCGCTGACGCGATCGGGCAGTGGTATTGCGATGCAGTTCCTGGGGCCAGTCGGATCTTACTTCCGATCGCTGCCTTTACTCATCTTGCACAAGGACAGGCTCAGGGATATGTCCGTGATCGTACTACGAAGGAGCAGATCGGTGTCGGGTCAGCGATGACGGCATCGACTGCGTCCCGTGCTGACTTCTTGACAGACCCCGAAAGGCGTGTGTGGTCTGCAAAATCGCGAAAGGCGATGGTCTCTCCGACAAAGACTGTGGCACTCCTTTGGCTGCAGATTGCTCAGCAGGCAGATAAAGTCGGTTCATTGTCTGATCAATGCGTATCAGAGGGAATCGATAAGTCAGTCTGTCGGCGTGACCGCGTACGTCTCATATTGATTGTAGCTCGTCGTCGCGTACAAGCGCGTCAATATTAATGACTTCTCGTGTCCTAAGCGCCTATGCCCCAGACAGGGGCGTGAGATTCAGGCCGCTCTCGGTCCTGCTTCATTTGCTCTTTGGGAGCTCCCTTGCTGCTAGCAAAGCTCGAAAAGAATGGCGCGTATATAGCTCGACGAGTTCGAGCTCGATCAGCGGCGTCTGTGTAGCCGCACCGTCCATGTGTGCTCTTGGCCAATGTCAGAGCTTGCCACGCACCAAGCAGCGACAGCAAGGTAGGACCAGAGCAGCTGACGAGTCTCCGGTAGCTTCTTCAGCCGTAGAAAGTCCACTCAAACAATGCTTGCAGCGCGGCTGCCCGTCAGGAAGCGCGCTCTCACTGCAGACGGCAGCTCAGATGACGCTCGCTCACTCAGTCGTTCCACTTCGCCCCACTCTGATTATGTCCAAGGAAGCTTGCGAGGTAGCAATAGCGATGTCATCTCGAGCTCGGGTCGCTCGAAACGATCAAGAACCGCGACAGACTCAACAGACTCGCTCGAGGTCAGACGAGCGTCAGACTCACCAATGGCACAAGACACCGAAGACACAGATCTTCCGACAAAGACTGACGGCGTAAGAGTCAGACAGTACCAACATGAACTCTTTCAGAAAGCGAAACAGTCCAATACCATCATCCGCATGAAAACCGGAGCAGGCAAGACGCTCGTCGCAGTCATGCTCATTCTGTACGAGGCAGCAAGGCTGAGACGCGAGATGATGGTCCAAGAAAGGCCTTCCAGAAAGTTGCTCTGCATGCTTGTGCCTACCGTTACGCTCGTGAACCAGCAAGTCGCGGCCATACGCGAACAAACGTGCGCTGCTTTATCGATGGTGCGCCGCAGGCTAATTGGCTACGTTTGCAGATCGCTGCAAGTGCGTGGGTTTCGAGGCGATATGCTTGTCAGTGCCTGGGATCTTCGAACTTGGCAAATCGAGTTCGATCTCGCAGACGTCGTCGTGATGACGCCACAGGTACGCCCTACGCTTACAGACGAGGCGCGTAGATTGATGGTCTCATAGATCTTACTGAACGTGCTCAGATCTGCCTTCTGGAGAATAGAGAACATCGCTCTTCTGATATTCGACGAAGCTCATCACGCTCGAAAAAAGCATCCCTACGCGCATATCTTGGACGAATTCTACCATCCACTAAAGCGCAAGCTTGCCCGATCAGAAGCTGAGATGTCTGATCGACTGCCTCGCATCCTCGGCTTGACAGCCTCACCTGTGTGGACAGCTTCTGATCTAGTGTCAGCGATTTCCGACCTCGAGCGCCGAATGGACGCAACGCTCGTCGAAGTCAAAGAGCATGCAGCCGAACTCGCTCAGTACAACCGCAAGCCAAGCGAACGATGTCTCACGTATCGTCTCGATCGTGCTGGCATCAAGACGCCCTTCGAAATCCGGCTAGAATCATCTTCCATTGCGTCTCTGCTGGATCTCAAGTTCTGGCAACGAATCGATCAAGTCAAGGAGCGTCTCGGTCTTCTTGGCGTCGATATCTACATCTGCGAGGCACTCGCACAGGCTCTTGCAAGATCGACAAGTGATGCCGCCGTGAAGATCGACTATGTCCCGCAAGAGTATTGGAACGAAGCTTGTCTGTTGCATAGCAGCTTCGTCGACGTTCTCGAGCATACCACGCTGACCGAAAGCGGCAAACGTCATATCTCAGATTCCCCGTCGACGGCATGGTACGGGCATTTGGCTTCTGCCGACTCATCTTCCTCCGACATCAGTCAAAAAGTGCGCATACTGCTCGACCACCTGGAGACCTATCGCGCGTGCAAAGATTTTACAGCCATCATCTTCGTGCAGACGCGCTACCAGACCGCCGTGCTACAGCGCATTGTCAGCAAAGCGGCCTGGCTAGATTTCCTCAGTACCAACTATCTCGTAGGCTCTACGACCGGCAACCCGGCAGACATGGCCAAGGGCGTAATGCGACCTAAGCAACAGCTCAAACCTGTTCAGAGTATACGCGAGGGCCGGTGCAACACGCTTTTCGCTACTTCGGTCGCAGAAGAGGGACTCGATCTCTCCTCTTGTAACCTTATCGTCCGCTTTGATCCTGTCAGCACCCTTGTGGGTTACATCCAGTCCAGAGGAAGAGCGAGAGCTGTCAACTCGGACTACCTCGTCCTCGCAGAAGCCGATACCAGCGAAGAATACGACTGGCAGACATTGACGGCCAGTGAGCAGCAGATGCTTGATCATACAGGTCAGCGCGACATCTTCGAAGAAGGCGAGCTCTCAAACGGTGAAACTGTCAGCGCCACGCCAACCTATCTAGTACCCTCGAGCGGAGCTTTGCTTACGTTGTCCTCGTCGGTCATGACGCTGAACCAAGCATTTGCTGGTCAGCGATCAGAAGGTACGCAACTATTCAAGCAGCCGATCTACGAGATCGTATCGACCGACACCGGCGACTATGCTGCCACCGTTATTCTGCCGCCCGTAGGCACCCTCTACGAGCACCATCGCACGATCACAGGAGCTGTAGCATCTTCCCGGAGCGCCGCGAAAGCTCTTGCCGCTTTCGAAGCCGTCATCCTGCTCTTCAAAGCGGGTATCATCAATGAACGCCTGGTTCCGCATTACGAAGAAAACAATCGAGCTGCAACACGAGGCGTCAAGACGAGTCGCGACGCAACACTGGACGTGCACGATGCAGATGGGCGCAAAATTGACGTTGGTGCGGTGCCGGAAACCATACGCATTAAGTCGGAAGGACTCTACGGCAATGCTTGGCGCAAAGACGAGACTCTGTATCTGCATGAGATCATCTTCGTTCGGATGCAAGGCGAGCAGCAGCGAATCGGGTTTGTGTGCGGTCGCAACGTCGATCTCGACGAGCGTTTGCACATCTATGAAGAACCTGGCACAAGCACGCCTTCGACATCTTTCACGCTAGAAGGCTCCCGCACTCTCACATTCGCGACGGAAGAAGCCCGGCAGGAAGCTCTGGCTGTGCTCGATGCCTATACGCGTATTCTGTACCAAGTTGGCGTTTGCCGTCGCGATGTCGAAGCCAAGCTATATCACTTCTTTGCGCCTCTGGTCACGGCGGACGATGGCTTGGACATCGATTGGGCCATCGCAAGAGCACCTCTCGTGCCCTTCAATCCTCTTCAAAGACACACAGCAGGCGAGCTGATTGTTTGCCCGTTCCGTCGGATGACCACCTCGCGACTCTGGAATCTTGTTACTGTCAGAGAGGATTTGAGTCCGCTATCTGCGCCTGTACGGCTCCTGCCACCCGGTCAAGTCAAGTTGCAGACGGATACCAAGATGCTCGCGTGGGACTGCTACCAAACATGGCTCAAAGTCGTCTTCAACTTCCGTGACGGCGAAGTCGCATCTGATGAGATCATGATTCATCTCGATCCTTGGCCGCAGGTTTGCAATAACCTCTTGCCTGTCGATCTACATCCTCGCAAATTCGGCTTGCAGTGCGCGGTCCCGGCATCAATGTGCTTCAGTAGCCGGCTATCAGCAGCAGATTGGAAGATCGTCATGCTTGCGCCCGCATTCCTACGCAATATTGGTGACTGCCTGCAAGCACGCGCTGCTATACGAGACTTGCGTTTACCACCAATTGCGATGCATCGCATGATCGAAGCGCTTACATTGCCTGGCAGCGCGGTTGGACGATCGTACGAATCTATCGAGACGCTCGGCGACTCCGTTCTGAAAGTGTTGACATCAGTGCACCTCTATCTCGCTTATCCGCTCAAGTCGGAAGGCGCCCTGACATGCTTGCGAACAAATTCAGTCGAAAACGTCTACTTGCACCACAAAGCAGTCGAAAGCTCGCTCGGCAAGTATCTGATTCACGAGCGTATGCGACTCAACACTTGGCTTCCGCGTGACGCCGAGCATTCCGCCGATATGGGCGATGGCTGCGAATTCGAGCGCAAAATACAACGCCGTGCTCTTTCCGACTGCATCGAGTCGATTTTGGGAGCGGCGTACTTGACGGGCGGACTGTCCATGGCGATGGACACTGCTCGTGCTTTCAATCTTCCTCTCGGTGACGGCGCCAGCTGGAGATCTCGATCGATCGAAGCAAGGCGCAGAGAGCGATCGGTCAGTCCGCGAATCGGCGAGCTTGAAGACCTCGTCGGCTATTCGTTCAGCAATAACGACTGCCTGATCCAGGCACTGACGCATCGAAGCTACCTGTCGCCGACTACACCGAGTTACGAGCGAGAAGAGTTTCTCGGCGATGCAATGCTCGACTTTTGGGCTATCACGCGTCTCTATGCTCGCTTCGATGGCATCACGCCGCAACAGCTCTCGCGACTGCGAGCCTTGCTGGTCTGCAATGGTACGCTGGGCTACGTTGCCATGCTGCGCCTCAGACTTGGCGAATACGTTTTGCACAATGCAGACGAGTTTACAGATCAGCTCGAGATCGCTCAGCAGCAGGCCGAAGCAATGCCGCCCGCAGAATTTTGCGAGCAAGTCTGGTTTTGGGACCCGCCAAAAGTCTTGGGCGATTGCGTCGAGGCAGTGAGTCGCGCACGATATGTGCACATTGGTCAGGCTGATCACGTGTCTTCCTGTCAGATAGCTGGTGCAATCTTTGTCGATTCTGGTGGCGACCCCGAGCTCGTCTTTAAGTACTTTGATCGCATCCTGGGGCCCCTCATGCAATACATTTCACCCAATATGCCAGCCGATCCTGTGTCACGACTCGCTCATCTCAAGCAAGGTACGATATGCTACTGCATAACGGATCAGACTGATGAACCTCGTAACAGAGCTGCGAGCGGGCAAAAGCATGGTTCTGCGCGGCGTCAAGCGTTCGCTAGACGCGCCTCACGAATTTGTCTTTGAGGTTCGCAAGCAAGAGATTTGTCGACGCTCGCATCGATCCAAGGCGGTTGCCGAGCAGCTTACGGCAGCAGCCGCCCTCGAACACTGCGCTGCATGGACAGAAGAGGACAAGCTCAATCTGATCGGCGTCGATGTTCACGCGAACAATGTCACGCAGCTGCGAGACTGGAAGACCGGAGAGCTCTCTCGCATTCGCGACACACCCGAAGCCGATGCAATCGACGTATCGAGAGGGGTACCCGGCCTGAAGTCTGTGCGCAAAAGCCCAGGCATCGATGTTGCGTGCAGCACGGACGCTGAGCTTTTCGACAATCTCCCTGACGAGGCTGGCGACATTACTCACGTCTATGCCCATGATAGCGCCCTCGATTCGCATCTCAATCTGGGACGTGCGCCAAAGATTGCTCTCATGACCGACAGCGATGACGATCTAGAAGTCAGCGCCATCGCTGCGTCTCTACCCAATCTGACAGTCAGCACAATGCCGTCTTAGCCGATCTTTCTGTGTATCGCTCTTGTCGTTGTATATCGCTCTAGAAGCTGCATGTCTGTGAATGATGCATCAAGTATCGTGCAAGCTAGGACAGGACAACAACGAATCGTGATAGTGCTCCTCAGATACCTCCGCCGCCTGTGTTGCAAAGGATCAGCTTGACCAGCTGCAGAGAACGGCAACATACTCCGCAGAGTATCGGGATGACCGATATTGCCCTTGTTCATCGCTTGTGATTGAGACTTCTGGAACTGATAGTACGCAAATGCAAGAGCCGGCAGTCCGAGCACTCTGCCATCGCCAATCAGCACGGATCATGTGCCCTAGCTGCGGGGCACTCACAGTACGGTCTTTCGGCCTCCTCGAGAGCTTCTGATGGCTGTCGCTGGATCCGCCATCGTGCAACGACAAGAAGAGTGCTGTGCTCACACGACCTCGTATCGCCGCGTCACCAATAATATAAAGACGCGGAGGCGGGGGTGGCAAAAAGGGGAAGTGAGGAGGGCTACGAATACGACAGTAGGAATGCATCTACTTCTTTCCGACAGCCTTTGTGAGCTCTGGCGCGGCATTGAAGAGGTCCGCAACGAGACCAAAGTCGGCGACCTCAAAGATGGGTGCCTCGGGATCCCTGTTGTCTTCACATGAGCATGTTGGTGATCAAAGGGTTGGAGGAGGTAGACGTACTTGTTGATTGCGGTGATACACTTTGCATCGCGTATACCTGCGAGATGTTGGATAGCGCCAGAGATACCGACGGCGACGTAGAGCTCGGGCGCGACAACTTTGCCTGTCTGACCTACTTGGAGACTGTTGTCTGCGTAGCCAGAGTCGACAGCTGCACGAGATGCACCGACGGCAGCGCCGAGTGCGTCTGCAAGCGGAATGATGACGCTATCGAAGTTCTCTTTGTTCTTGACACCCCGACCGCCAGAGACGACGCGAGCTGCTGAACCGAGATCGGGCCGCTCAGACTTTGTGAGCGATTCTGATACCCATTCGGCGATGGCTGTCCAGACATGCAACATCAGCGAGCTGCCTGATGAATGCACAGGTTAGAGATCTCACCTTTGCCAACCTGACCGGATTCGCCCTTTTCGATCGAGGCACCTTCGCCAGATTCCTTGGCGGGGTCGAAGCTAGACGTACGTATGGTGAAGACCTTGATCTTGTCGCTGCTCTTGACGGTTGCAATCGCGTTGCCGGCGTAGATCGGTCTGACGAAAGTATCCTCTGATTCGACTTGCATGACGTCGCTGATCTGGGCGACATCGAGCAGGGCTGCCACGCGAGGGAAGATGTTCTTGCCCTGTGCTGTGTGAGCTGTCGTGACGTGGGTATAGCCTTCCTTCTGAACGAGTGCGACGATGAGAGGCGCGAGAGGCTCGGCGAGACTGTGCGAGAGCGTGTCGGCTGACATGACCACGATCTTGCTCAGCGGATACCTGAACGTGGAACCCCATGAGCAGGAGCGCTTGCATAGCAATGTGTCGGGACAAACTTGGCAGCCGCTTGAGCAACGGCGTCGAGAGAATCGGCTTCTGCGCCCGCGACGAGTCCAGTGATCTCTCCTCCCAGCTTCTGAGCTGCCGTGATGGCATTATACACGCCCGGGTTGAGCTTGCCCTCTGGTAAGCGCGGCAAATGGTGAGTTCCGATGGACAGACTGATCCCTTCACGGGTCACTGACCTTTGTGTTCGATGTAGAGCAGTGTCTTTGCTGCTTCTGCTGCCTTGCTCGAGGAGAAAGCTCTTGACCGGATCGCATGAGACTGTAGGGGAGTCCGAGCCAGTCGCAGAGCAGTCTGTGAGCATCTCAAGCCCGCTCTTGTCGCCATGATCGTCGGCCGTTCGAGGCGAATGAAGCCGAAGCCGAAGCCGAACTCAATTCGATTCGATTCGCGCTCGACTTTTGACTTTTGACAGGCTCGGCGGCAAAGTCGAAGAGATGTCAGGCAGAGGGATCAACAGCCAAGCGCAAGACGGCCAAGAGGTCAAGTCGTACTTCCAACAGCTGTGGAAGTCAGAGACGACGGATCCGGAGAAGAGGAAAGCCAACAGCGAGCTCCTCGTCGCCGTCGGTCTCTTTTCGGCCGCCATCGTCTTCTTCAGACAGTACGGTGAGATGCTCGCACCTAGCTTGTGATCGAATCCGTGGGTATGTTAGCCTCCTCACACGAGTGCTGCCCTAGCTCATCGCCCGCCGGGTCAGCCTGTCTCAAGCATGAGAGAGAACGACAAGGCAAGAGGGTGTCATGTACAACAGTGTATAGAATGCAGTCGTCTACTCGCTCGGATTGGCGACAAAGAGGACAGGCTTCCTCGCCAGTCCATGTTCTATCTTCGCGCGTGCTCGCTCAGGCGTCCGTGGACTGCCCAGCACAGGGCTCGACGAACGAGACTCGATCTCCCGCACTCTTTCTCGCACGCCCTGCCCTGGCCGAACAGGCACGACCTTGCTCCTCGAAGCGTTTGGCGAGCTTGGCATGGCCAGTGCCGGCAACGCACGAGGTGGCAGACCCCGCCCGATGCTCGCTTGACTGAATGTTGACGCGCCCAGCCCGACGCGAGGCGTGGCCACCCAATCGGCTCCATTCCAGACCACGCTCCCTTCGAGCTCAGAAGGACCCCTATCTGAATTGATCGTTCCCGTCGAGACTGACAGATCGTCCTGACTTGGACTGCGGACCCTCTGAACGACTTCGAGGTAAGCGAGCCTGTCCTCCAGATGTGCCGTCCCATCCGATCGAAGCGATACAGCATCAGACGCCACAGACTGTCGTATGCCTCCCGCCAGCTCAGTCGAACCTAGAGCGGGCGAAGGCAGCTCCGGTACGATGGACAACCGAGTCGGGTCGCGTATCATGGCATCTGCGCCTGACGCCTTCAGCATGGGCTGGGAAGCTGCACCGGTCATCTTCTCCCACCAGCTGTGCGATCGCACGAGCGGCTCAAACGTTCGTTGCTGACTCGCTGTCGAGTTGCACAGCAAGGCAGGCGAATGGCTGCTGCCGGGATAGACACTCGACGAGGTGCTATACTGAAGAGCTGCGGCTGTTTTGGGCGGTCGCCCTCGGGCAGATTGAGTAAGAGGTCTAGCAATCGGTGCAGGCTGGGTACGATTGATCACAGCGGCTAGTGCCGATGCCGCCGTCTTGCCTGACCATTGACCGGCATTCGACTTTGCTCTCATCATGCGCTCTGAGATCTCCTCGTCACCATCGCCCGTGAACGAAGCTTGCCTGCCCATCAATTTGTCTGCAACCGATCTGCCCAGCATAGCAGCACCTGCGCCTATGCTCTGTGACAGCGATCTGTTCTTTTGGCCCGCTCGAACGAGATCGTCGATATCGTCAGGCTCACGGTCTGAAGGATACAGGCCCATCTTTTCGTCCACTTCGCCCTGCTCGCTTCTGCCGACATGATGTCGTCTCGACCAGCTCGTCACGCGCAGACCGCTCGAACCCGGTGCCGCGTAGGGTCCCTCTTTTTCGTCCTCCTCGTCGCAAGGCGATACTCGTCCAATAGGCTCAGAGTGCAGTGACTCTTCGTCTTCCAGCATGTCCCACCTCCGCTGCCCATTTGTCGATCTACCCAGCGTTGAGCCTGCCCAAGACTTTCGCAACCTATTGACGCTTGCTTTCCGCAGACCTCGATTTTCAAAGTCCGCTGATCGCATTGGGGGGCTATCGTGCAAGGTAGGCCCGTCGAGGAGCATGCGCGGTTCGTCATAGCGTCTCCGCCGCCTGATAAAGTATACCGCTGTTCCGGCCAAGACGAGCAGTGCAAGAACGCCGACTGCACTTCCAGCGGCTATCTGCATCGTCGAAGTTGACTTATTGGCTTGTCCATTTGCGGCCGAGCTGGAGTTACCGTCAAGACCGCCAGACAGGCCGGGAGTACTTTGTGGCGAAACCTGGCCTGCGCTTGCGTTCGGCTGCGTTTCGTCCGGTACGATCCATGCAGAAGTCTGCGCAGAGGCAGGGCTAGCAGTCTGAGAGCCGCTCAATGATGGTGCGACTGTGACTTGTCGGCTGATCGAGGAGGTGGCAGCAGGGGCCGCAGATTTGCTTGCACTCGATGCGCTCACGGGTGTGAAGGTGCTCTGCCACGCGCCTTGCACGAGATCATAAGCATATGTCTCAGTATCTGCAGGGCCATCGCTGCCGTATCCTGCATGAACGCTTGAGTATGCTGTCCGGCGAAACTGTGAAGGCTTACCAAATGCAACGATCACTTGAGTATCGACGAGCGCAGCCGAGTGATAAAAGCGCGCAGATGGCGTCATAGATGCACGCTTCTTGCTTTGACGTGGAATGGTCCACGAAGCAGACGTGCTGTCGCTCGAGAAGGTCAGCAGCGCACTGTCTGCGTATGCTGTCGTTGAGACCAAATTTGTGCCTCCATGGATCCAGATGCTTGAGCCCTGGCTCGCGCCAGCGATGTTTGTGGCGATCGAAGATGGCACTGCTAAGGCAACGTGACCTTGACGTGCAGTGGGACTCGTGGATGTGGTGTTCAATGACGACCAAGTAGCCAGACCAACATTGAACAACCAGACTTGCGCAAGAGTTTGCAGTCCTGATGGCGCGCCGTAGCTCGTGCTGATCTGACCGCCGAGAAGGACCAATGTTGGACTGTTACCCAGCATGATCGCCGTCAAAGTATGACCCGAGAGGATCGGAGGCCAGACTGTGCTTGCAGCCGTGCTGAGCGAGTTCCAGGTGGTCGCGAAGGGCGATGAAGTTGCTGTCATCGACCAGAGCTCAGCAAAGCCGATGCCCGAGCCATCATCGCGCAGTCCACCGTATAGGTAGACGATGTCCTGCTGTTCGTGTTGCAGCGTCGTCGTAGCTGGCCGTATCCTACGCGAGGGCTGCAACCCATCGGCGAATGAGGCAATGGAAATATCAGAGGCGCCCTGTGAGAGCGCTGTGGGTGCTGAGAAGCTGATAATCCTGCTCGAGTCGTTGCCGGTCGGTAGCGCTGCCGCTGCATCATCCCCGCCAAAAAGGAGCGCATTGCCCGAGGAGGGCAGGTTAGCGAGTGAAGCATAGGACAAGTCATCCCATGTGTTTGTGGAATCAGAGGGCGTATAGACCTGCCATGGCGCATTCGATAGATCGAAGGTGTCGGAAAGATCGAGTGCAAGGAGATCGGCTGTATTCTTGCCGCCTGTCAAGCCAGCGCTACCGCTGCCGGATCTGCCGCCGTATACCAGCAGATATGAACCGATCAGCGTTGTGGCTTGCCCCCATCTACATCTTGGTCATCAGTACAATGCTGCTAACCATGAAATCTAGCTTGCCTGGCGTGCATAGTAGCATCGTCTTGCCAGTCTGGCGCAGCTTGAGCCACGGCAACAAAGAGGACGACGGTCAATAGGTGGCATAGCGACAAGCTCCTCTCTTTCATGACAGCATCGAATGCAAGCACAAGTGTCACTTGCACGAGCTCTTGAGATCTCGCTTGCCTATGCAAGAGGCTCGAGCGCCTCGCATCGCTTGCGGCGGTGGTTTTACTTTCGGTCGCGCGTTCAGAGCACGTGACCAAGGTCAATCCAAACTGTAGGCTCGTCGAGGCGGAATGCACTGACTGTCTGCAATGGTGCGCGATGTGAGCAGAGGCGTTGCGCTGCCTCCAGCTCGGTCGGCAGCTAATAAGACACGTGCAAAGCCAGCAAGAAGGATCCTGAGCGACTCTGAAGACGAAGCATCTGACGAGCAGCAAGCTAGCGTAGCGTCGACTAGCGGGAGTGACAGCTACGGCGAGGCCTCTCCTAGGCTTTCAAAACCGTCGAAGAGCGTGTCAGCAGTCGTCAAGGGCAAGAGGCCTGCGCAAGCAGCCCTGGGAAAACGCGCACCCCTAGAGCCAGTCTCACTCAACCGTCCTCCTTCGCGACTGGAGACTGCTACACGACTGCCATCGATTAGCGTGTCACATACGAACGGAAATGTTTCCTCCCCGCAAGGTGTAGCCAAAGGCAAGAAACGTCTTAGCGGCAGACCGTCCTTATCGGCCCAAAGACGCGTCTCGACTGCCGCAGGATCCAGTCAAGCAGATCCGACAGAAGCCTCTACGTCTCAAGTGGGTTCCCCGTCCGGATCGTCGGCGGCAATTGGCATGGGTCAAGCTCCCGTGCATCGCGTAGGCGCACTCGCAGCCGCCGCCGCCCGGCGCGTGGCCTCGAATGTGGGATCAGCAGACACAGGACCGCCACTGCCGTCGATCAGTGTCGAGGTCATGAACACGAACTATGAAGAATGGATGAAGCTTGCTACCGATAATGTACGTCTGTATCCGCAAGCACGTATGTGATGCTGACATCGAGTGGCGGTAGAAAATCAATTCGAGCAATACATGGGCATTTGCACTTATTGACTACTTTCATGACATGTCGCTCCTGCGCAATGGACCTGGCGATTCGTCTATCAATTTTCAGAAAGCAAGCTGCACACTCGAGGGTTGCATAAAGATCTGGACTTCTCGTGTCGATTCCGTCGCGACAGAGACGGGCAAGCTGCTGTCTGGTTTGGCAGATGACGCCTCGCCTTCATCGCTCGCCGACCAGGATGACGAAGCAGAAGAAGGCGACGATCAGGAAGGCGAGGGTACGAACAGGCGGCGAAAGCGAGCCAAACGAATAGCGCCTACGCTCGCAGATTCATATGACAAGCTCAAAGTCAAAAGCTTCGATCTCGAGTTTACAGTCGATCCACTGTTCAAGAAGACGAGTGCAGACTTTGACGAAGGGGGCGCAGCCGGCATACTCATGAACCACCTGGGCTGCGATGAGAAGTTGCGCGTTGTGTTCGACTCGGGCGACGCTGCTGTCGATGATCAAGAGCAGGACGAGTCTAGTGAGGCGGCAGGGAAGCCTCACGCCGAGCCAAGCCTTCAGCTGGACTTGACAGACCTCTTCAGCCTGCTGCCTCCCGATCTGACAGATCAGGGCGAATTTGCCGGGATGAGCATTTGTCCGAGCATGGCTGCCTTCAAATTCTCGGCAGACGATTCGCTTTTCGACTTGTCTGCGCTCAAGACCGCACTGGGTGCTAACCCTTCTGATGCTTTACAAAGCATGGCAGCCGATTTGACTAGCGAGCGAGGTGCCTCCCTGGGACCGACCATGGACTTCTTCGACGATTATGATGGCGGCGGCGGGGGCATGAGCGGGCCAGAAGGTGGCGCGGATGAGAACGATGACGGTGCCCACACTTCTCGAGCCAATTCTCAAGGACCGCTAGAAGCCTTTGATCCTCGTACTGCGCCCAACGAGCGCCAGGTCATGCTGGCCATGAACGAGCGCCAAGGCAACAACGGCGACGAGATGTTCGACTACTTTGACCATGCCTTTGCGAAGAACTGGGCTGGGCCCGAGCATTGGAAGATGCGGAGAGCTCCTCCGCCCAAGAGGGTTGTGATAGCAGACGGCGAAGCGAAGACTAAGAAGGACAAGGCGAGCTCTTTGATCGATTTCTTCAGCCCAGCTCCAATCGCATCGAAGAAGCTTTTCGAGACATCCTCTGCGTCCACGACTTTGCCAGCAACACGTCGCAAGTCGAAGAAGACAGCCGCTCGGTCGCGCGATGATCACACGCTCCCAGACGACATGCAATTCAATTCACGCCAGCTGCTGAGGCTATTCCTGAAGCCAAGAGCGGAAGTGACAATGCGGCGGCATGGCTCGCGCATTGCTACCGTTGTCACTGCTGCGCAGAAGGATACTGAAGAGATCGATTCGGATTATTGGGCAAAACAGGCGAGCCTTAACAATGCAGCGCAAGTCGGAGACGACTTTGATGATGCTGATCAGGGTACGCTCTGTCATGAACAAAGGAACGCAGCTGATTGGTGATTGCAGGCATGCCCGCTTTGCCCTTTGAATCCCAATTCTTCCACGAGCCAGGCTACGAACCCGACGAATTTGATGATCTACCGATGGGCATGGGCGACGGCGCAGAAGGCGAGATCGGCGCGGACGCGAGCATCAAGGAGCAAGGCGGTGACGACCTACTGGCAGCGACGCAACATGAAGTCAAGCGTGTCAGACCGGAATTCGTTGAGTATAGCAAAAAGGCAAAGCGAGTTGACGTCAAGAAGCTCAAGGAGAATATCTGGAAAGAGCTCAACATCTTGCCTCCGCTCGAAGCTGCCCCTGTCGGTACTGTTCAGCCGGCGCGAACATTCGACAATGTCATCACTGGCTTGCGAAAGACATATCCAAAGGACAAGATGGAAGAGATCAGCACGAGCTTTTGCTTCATTTGTCTCTTGCATCTCGCCAACGAGAACGGCCTCAACATCACGAGCGTCAAGGATGATGATGATGATGAGCAGCTGGATGACTTTGCCGGCAATCCCGACCCAACGGATGCCATCATTGGAGGTCTTCAGAGCTTGCGCATCTCATCGCAAGTGTGAATGCATTGTTCGTTGAGCCTACCGGTCTCCGACCCGCCGCATCTGGGTTGGACTGTACGCGCATTGGACTCTTTCGCAACTTTGTATGACTGCCGGACGATGAGCGAAAGACAATGGTATCGGATGTGCTTACACGCTCGTGGGTAAACTTGCGTACAGATTGCCGGGTAATTCGGTCGACCGCCACATCTGACTGTCATCGTGCAGCCTTGGTCCTGGATTCGGTCTGTTTGAGCTCAGCGAGCTTTCTGTTACTTGGCAATAGCGAGCTCACGCTCCGACCAGCTCGCAATTACGCGCTGTTCGAACTGGACTTCGCAGCATGTATGGAACGCCGTCGCTGCGAGTCTCCATTAGCCGATAACGCGGATCAAAGATCGACCTACGGTCCATGTCGGGAAACGAGGTGGGCACGACAGACATGTAGATAGCAACAAAGTAGTCATCTGTACCGGGCTGTATATTGGGGAAAGCGTAAGGCAAGCAGATGAACGGTTCTGGTTTCTGTTGGGCGTACTTTGGTCCCCTTGTGTCAGATGATGAGCTACGAGACCCAACAGCAGCTCACGATGTACGGATTACATTTGAAGCCTGTCTCTGTGCTTCCGGGAGACAAGGTGATAAGCTTGATGCGCAGGACAGGTGTCTCTACGGAGTGGCGCGTCGTAGAGCTTGCAGAGGGCGGACACCAGCCTGTGCCGTACATCGAAGGCGTGTAACTCCGCTCAATTGGCTGAGTGGGCCATGATCGGGCAAGCAATGTCGCACAGAAAAGCAGGAGGGCTTGGGCAAACATGAATCTGAGAGGAGACTGCGTCGTCAAGTTGACATGAGGAGGTCGTGCGGCAAGGAGAGTGGCTCCTGATCAGATTGATGGTTACTGTCCTCTCGTTCGTTTCCTTGATCGCCTTGCACGATGCGATTCGTGCTCTGCCTGCTGGTGCTGGCCTGTCTGTGCTTGCAGGGCAGGCTTGCCGAATATGTGACGTTGGAGCAAGCGAGAGGGCTGAGCGAGACTGCGGATACGGCAGAGTATAGGGCTGCGTTTGCGCATGTAGCAGACCATATCGAGCGACAAGCAGACGTCATGCCGAACGAGGGCAGGCCAGGATCAGCCTGGGTGCAATTTTACCAGCTCAAGTGTGAGTCTTGGCAAGCGGCGGCTGATTGAACGAACGCTGATCGCAATGCAGTCGATTATGATGTCGGAGCAGTGTGACCATCCTGCTGTGACCGGGTTGACACGCCGAGCAGTGCTATTGCATCGACGACATGGACTTTAGCATCTCTCACAGGCACCCGGGCAGCCTGCTGATCACACTCGTCAGTCTTTGATATGTCAGCCCCACTGGTCTGCTAATCTCGGAGCAGGCCTATGCCGGCCACCTACTCAGCGTCAAGGTCGCCAACAAGTTCTTGGTCCACCGGCTGAGCATTCTTCAGAACACGGGTGACGCGGTGACTGTCTCGTTGACGAACATCGAGCGACCTACGGATCCGGGCTGGGTTGATTGCTGCTCACATATCCAAAGATGGCAGTGCGTCGCTGATGCTCATCCTGTCGCATGTCGCTGACGTCAGAGGGGGCCGGGGTTCAGCATCAAGTTTGAGGCGTGGTATGGTGCGTCCCTGATCAGTTTTGTGTGTAGACCGACAAGCTGAAAACAGATCCTGAACAGATAGCGCGACGATGGTGACGGAGTACTCGGCACTCTACTGCTATCCGAGCGAGGCGAGCTTCTACATGAACACTTGCACTCGAAAGATATTGCGAGAGATCATGCCGGAGACGGTCACACAGTGCTCGTGTCCTCTCAACGAAGTCGTCAACCCTGCCGCGGGTGCATACGGTGCCAAGATTGGCTGGAAAGGATACGAGTTTCGGTCGAGTCCGGACTCGACGAGCTCGCTCAGGGTTCGTGGAGTGCCTATGGAAGAGATTGCGTCTCTGGCATGATGATTCACGTGACATATGCATATACGAGGACGCTTGGCTGATGTGGCCGGTCACATGATGGTGAGCAAGACTCGTGCCATTTTGAGGATTCGAAAGAGTGGACAGGCGGACGCCATGCCGCTCGACATCGTTGACATGTTGACACCTGTCAAAGCTTTCAGAGACGCGCGCATTCCGTTCAGCGAACGCAGAGTTCCCCTGGCATGAAGACATGATCGGCAGACATGACGAACGATGACGCGCAGAGGGCTCTTCAAGCGACGATCAGGGCCGTACCGCCATCGAGCCAAGAGAAGCCCGCGCTGCTCGATGTCGAACTGACGGCGTTTGACGCGGTCCATGTGGTCTCAGTCGAGCTGACGGTCGATGGCGTGCCTCAAGAGCGCCTCAGACCTCTTCAGAAGACGCATCCGAGCGATCTGAGTGACGGCGACGTGCTCGGACTATGCTATCTTCTCGATGTTGGCCCGACGACGATATTCGAGATGGACGAGCTCGCGGAGCAGCCCAAGCAAAGCGAACCTTTGCTCTCTGGTGTCGGGATGACCAGGTCACTCAGTCGGCTGTCTGCCATAAGCCAACATCGTCCGACCGAACGGCTATATACCGTGCGGCTGAGCATCAAATGGAGACGAAAATCGGAGGAACAACCCAAAAGCGGCGACTGGGTCTGGCGCATACCTGCGCCCGAGCGACCAGATGCACCAGACAAAGACCTCATCCTGACCGTATCGCTCGTACCTCTGGCAGATTCGGTCGAGATGGATGAGCAAGTCAGTCTGCCAATTCCGGAACACATTGGGCTACTCGACATCTTTCTCATCGAGCTCTTTGTCGTCAACCGCACGCAACACACCTGCGATCTCATATTCGACTTTACAGAGCCGGTCGGCGATGCTCAAGAATCAGATGAGAGCGATACCACGGCTATCGTGCCACTGGAGAATCGGGTCAAGCTTGGCCCTCTTGCGCCTGGAACGTGCCAGTCTGTGCGTGTACGGTGGCTTGCAGTATCACCGGGCAGACATGCTCTGCGCTATCTGCGAGTGATTAGCAGCTCTGGCGCGACGACAGAGCTGAGAGATCTGCTACACGTCACTGTCAAAGGCCAGCCTGCGCGAACGGTCTAGCTCCTTGCTTGAGCTGTTGTCCCAATGTGCGACAATGCATATGCTCTGTTGTTGTACCAGTACAGGAACGCGCTGCGTAGACGAACTATACCAAGCCTACGTGTCCATCTACCTTGCAGCTTGCAGCGAGCAACGCTAGCGACGCGCCGCAAGTACTTCAAGTCAGCGAAACCGTGACGGCGAGCGAGAGAGATGGTCCGTCGATTGGTATCGAACAATCTTCATCACTGAGCGTACGGACTTGCGTGCAGGTGCCAGGACCGAACAATGCGGGCGACAGTGCTTCTGTCCAGGTGGAAACGCACCACGAGGATATGATCGTTCGTTGTCTCGCCCTTGACCTTTTTCGATTCTACAGCTCATACGAGTCACTCGCAGCACGATGCGCAGCTCGACTTCCATGGCAAGCGGCTAGCGACTGCTTCTAGCGACCGCACAGTCAAAGTCTTTGACGTCACGCCCAACGGCCAGTACGCACTCGTCGACACGCTCAGAGGGTCAGCTTTGTCCCCGTACGAATGTGGCAGGCTAGGCTGAAGAACAGAATGCATGCAGGCACGACGGGCCGGTATGGCAGATTGCATGGGCACACCCCAAGTTTGGCGGCATCCTTGCCTCTGCTTCGTATGACGGCAAAGTGTTTGTCTGGCGAGAATCACCGGCACCGTCACAACCGGCTCAGTCTGCGCAAGGCTATGGCTATCAAGCCGGACCATACGGTCATCAGGCGCAAGCCGGTCTCGGAAGTTGGTCAAAGATCAAGGAGCACACGCTGCATAATGCCTCGGGTAAGTTCAGGAGCTTCACGTATCTTGCGATTTGCTCATGCTTGTTACACGAACGTCAGTCAACTCGATCAGCTGGGCACCGCACGAGCTCGGACCGATACTCGCTTGCGCTTCGAGCGATGGTAAAGTCAGCGTGCTCACGTTCAACAGTCAGTCTCCCACCCTGTCGCGCCCTCGTTACGAGCTAACAAGCACGCAGACGATGGGACATGGGACGCGTCGCTCTTTGTCGCCCATCTGATAGGCTGCAATGCTGTCTCTTGGGCACCTGCTACTATGCCTGGCTCGCTCATCCAGCCCCAATCCGCCGCGCTCGCACCGCAAGCGCAGAACGGTCAGGCTGGGCCAGGCGGGGTGAGCAGCGTTCGTCGATTCGCAAGCGGCGGATGTGACGGCTTTGTCAAGATCTGGGGATGGAGGTTTGCCAAAGTCATCCGCTCGTTGCGAACGAGCTGATCGTACGGCCGGCCAGAGACGACACAAAGACTTGGGCAGAAGAAGAAGTTTTAGAAGGACACACAGATTGGGTTCGCGATGTCGCATGGGCACCCAATATCGGGATGCCGAAAAGCTATCTCGCCAGCGCAGGACAGGTCAGCTTTGATCCTCATCAAGATCTCAACGTGCTAATCCTCGAGTCACGACAGGACAAGCAAGTCTTTATCCATATTCAAGACCGACCCGGTGCGCCATGGACGCGAACGCAGCTCGATCCTAGCACAGCGGCTGGCGCGACATCCACGATACCCGGTCAATTTGCAGAGTGAGCTGCAATGCGGTCTGTGCTTCAAAAAACAGGTAGCTGATGAATTCGCGCAGTGTGGTCTGGAGAGTCAGCTGGAGCATAGCCGGACAGGTCCTGGCAGTGTCGGGCGGGGATGGCGTGGTCACGCTCTGGAAGGAGAGTCTCAAAGGCTCATGGGAGTGTGTCAGTGATGTCAAAGCATGAGCCTAACGAGACTATTTGTTTGTGACGCGAACACGCGAGCCGAGGAAGCGTCACGATGCCGGCGATGTCAAAATGATATTTGACATTGTCCGACTTTGCTCTTGACCGTCAAATTGCCGCTCCAGCGCTCATCGCATCGTGCGATCATTGGCAGACATGAGCACACACCCGATCATGGGCTCCGGTGAAGCTGGTGATGATCCATCGGTCGCACTTGCGCGAGATTCGGCCGGATTGCCCAGCACTTATCTCGTCGCCCTGACTGCTACAGCCGTCTCTGATCAGGAGCCGGTCACGAGTACATCCGAGGCCAGACGCGAGAGCTCACCGAGCAGGCAGGACAATTCTGCAGATTCTCAGAGAGCCAACACGAACTCCGAGATCGAATCGATTGCCGAGCCCTCCGAGGCAACGAGACTGCTCGAACGCTTGCCATACTTTTCCAGGGTATGGCCTCGAGCAAACGAAGCTCATACGAGAAAGGAGGATCCGATCGATATAGAGGCATGGCTCGAAGAGGAGCAGGCCATTGCAGAGACGATGCAATATAAGACACAAGGGCTGCCCATCTGCTTTGAGGATCTATCTGTCTATGGCAGGGGCACAGGAGAGCGATTGAGCGATACTCTCGGCTCAAAATTGTGGCCCTTCACGCCCTCCTCATTTCGATATTGGATGCGACGACTACGCGGTCAGCGGTTAGCAGAGCGATGCATCTTGCACAATCTCACCGGCGTCGTCGAACGAGTGAGCCGAATCTGCCCCAGTTTGGTCATCAAGTAGACTGACGTGGACCAGAGCGAGATGCTGCTCATCCTCGGTAGACCGGGCACGGGCGTCACGACTGCTCTGCGCAATCTCGCGGGTGACCAGGAAGGCTTCTCCCGCATCTCGGGCAAGCTTCATTTTGGTGCTTTCGATCGTGCCAGCGACCGTATTGATCAGGCAATCCTGAGCGAGCTGTGCTTCTTACCCGAATCTGACCAACACTTTGCTTCCCTCACAGCGGGAACGACGATAGACACTGCTCTGCGGTGTCGCACGCCACGCGATATACAGAAGTGTCGCGATGTCGGTTCGGCAGCAGAGTGGCGCCTGAGGCAATCTCGCGCGATACTGTCAGCGCTCGCCATCGAACATGCGCGCAATACACGCGTAGGTAACGAGTACCTGGTCGGTCTATCGGGCGGCGAACGAAAGAGATTGAGTATCGCAGAGATTCTGGCGGCGCGGCCCTCTGTTCTTGCGCTCGATAATGCCACATCAGGCCTAGACTCGTCTACTGCGCTTAATGTGGTCAAGCTGCTCAGACTGATGAATCAGCGCTTGCGCCGAACGACCTCTGCCGGTCTACGGCAAGTCAGCGATTCCGTCTTTGACCAATTCGACAAACTCCTCGTCCTCGCGCCTGGCGGCGAGCAAGCCTATTTTGGCCCAGCACAGGATGCTTGGGGTTACTTTGAATCCATCGGCTTTGAGCCGATACCAGGTCAGACGAAAGCGGACTTTATACTCGCGTGTACAGACACATATGCTCGCAACATACGGTCTGGGCAAGAGAGCAGCGCGCCAAGGACAGGCCTAGCAATGGCCGAAACTTTCAGGCGAAGCGAGCAACACCAGCAATGTCTGAATGGGCTCTGCCAATATCGCGACACACATCGGCCAGGCACAGAGAACAGCTGGCTCACCGGCGTGCATAACGAGAAGGACCGCATGCTCAAACCAAGCTCCGCGCTCACTATCGCCTTTACGAGTCAACTCGCTGTTCTGACGAGACGGCAATATGCGCTCATACGATCTGATCTCGGACCCTACGTGACAAAGACAGGTGTCAACATCCTTCTGTCGGTAATCGTCGGGACTCTCTTCAAGGACCTGCCACGGACATCTGATGGCGCCTTTACCAGAGGCTCTATACTGCTCTTGTCTATCTTGTTCAATGGCTATCTGCAGCTCGCTGAGTTGAGCAACGCTCTCGTCGGACGGCCGATAGTCAAGCGACAGAGGCAATATGGCTTCTACCAGGCATCGGCGCTGTCCCTCGCGCGGACCGTGGGCGATCTACCGCTCATTGCGCTGCAATCGTTCCTTTTCGGTACAATCACCTACGTGCTTGCAGGCCTCCAGCGCACGTGGTCACATTATCTAATCTTTTTGCTATTTGTCTACGCCACAGCCCTCAATTTGACGACAGTCTTCCGACTGTTTGCGGCCTTCAGTCCAAGTTTCGATGAGGCGATGCGCTATTGCGGCATCTTTCTCAACCTTGCCGTCGTCTACGCAGGCTATTTTATACCCATGCGCTCGATGAGGCCTTGGCTGAAATGGCTTCACTACATTGATCCGATTCACTATGCCTACGAGAGCGTTCTTGTCAACGAGCTGTCAGATCTGGAACTGACATGTTCGCCCGCGGACACCGTGCCATATGGCCCGAGCTATAACGACAGTCGCTATCAGACTTGTGCGCTCGTTGGTTCAGAGCCTGGACAACTCACCTTGCAAGGCGCGCGTTACCTCGACATGTCGTTTGGCTATCGTTATGAGCATCTTTGGCGCAATCTCGCTCTCATTCTCGTGCTAGCCGTCATCTGCCTTGTTGCCGGCACAGTAGCGACCGAATTCCTACATTTTGCGCCTGCTGGTTCAGTGACACTGTTTGCTCGGACGCCAGCAGCGGTCGCAAGATTACAAGATGAAGACAAGGCAAAGGACAAGGACGAAGAAGATCAGATGCATGTGCCAGGGCACATCGAGCGACCACTAATGGGAAATGGCGGCTCGACGTCCGCAACCTCGACGGACAGAGATTTGAGTTGGAGACATCTAGAGCTCTGGGTCGAGAGCTCGAAGCAGTGCCCGAAGCTTCTCGATGGTATAGATGGCCGACTGAAAAGCGGTCGACTAATGGCACTAATCGGTCCATCCGGCGCTGGCAAAACAACGCGTACGTCTGATCTTTGTGGAGCCAAAGACGATGCTCATCCTCACACAGTGCTCAACGCGCTTGCTGGCAGGAATGAGACGACGCACATCACCGGGACGATTGTGTATGGTCAGCAGTCGCCAGATGCTGCTTTCTATCGCGCAACTGGCTTTGTTGAGCAACTCGATACTCATGGCTAGTCAAATGTGCTCCATTCTATTTGAATGCTGATATCGATAGACGCAGATCCCACGGCTACTGTTCGTGAGTCGTTGGAATTCTCAGCACTTTTGAGACAACCGGCAAGCAAGTCAGAGCAAGAGAAGCTTGTGTCTGTCGAAGAGGCGCTCGATCTGCTTGAGCTGCGTGATTTGGAAGACGCAATGGTTGGCACGACCTCAGCCGGCCTATCGCTCGAAGCTCGCAAAAGGCTGGCTATCGCTGTCGAATTGGTCGCGCAACCAGGCGTGCTCTTCCTGGATGAGCCTACGAGCGGCCTAGACGCACAATCAGCAGTCCATATCGTCGACCTTATGCGCAGACTCAGCCGTATCGGGCTTGCTGTGCTCGCCACGATTCATATGCCTTCTGCAGAGGTCTTTGAACTCTTCGATGACGTCTTGCTCCTTCAACGCGGCGGCAAGCAGGTCTTCACAGGCTCCAGAGAAGATGCGCTTGAGTGGTTTGACTGCCCAGCAAATGCCAACCCAGCAGAGTCGATTCTTGATGCCATCAGCAAGCCTCCGAGCGATCAGCAACGCACGCCATTAGCAGAGCGATGGCGTCAGTCTGAGAGTCTTCAAAAGCTGGATGCGTCGATACCGACCAAGGCCGATATACCCGGCAGCAACTCTTTAGATCAGCCTGATTGGCTTCAGCAAACAAAGCAGGTTCTCCGCCGCTATTCCCGGAATTTCTATCGCGACACGGCCTTCAGCTTCACGAAGCTCTTCACGGCTACAGCTGTTGGTTTCATCGTCGGCTTGTCTTTCTGGCGGCTGGGTAACACGATCGCAGACATGCAGAACTACATGTTCTCTGTCTTCCTCGTCCTCTTTATCCCGCCTGTCTTCATGAATCAAATGATCATGAAGATGGTGTCGCTGCGTGCACTTTGGTTAGCACGCGAGAAACCAGCTGGTACATACGGCCCGGCCGCCTTCTGCTTATCTCTGGCCCTTGCAGAAGTGCCTTACATGGTCGTCTCAGCAGTCGTCTTTTTCGCGGTTTGGTTCCTCATGGTGGGCATCGTGGCGACAGCAGCGCGGTTCTTCTACTGTCTAGCAATGCTGCTGCTCTTCTTCTTCTTCCAAGCCTACTTTGCAATGTGGATCACGGCATTAGCGCCAACTCTCGGCATGATCGCCAATCTACTGCCATTCTTCCTCGTATCGATGGAGGCATTCAACGGCTCGCTCATATCGTATGCCAGCATGCCGACATACTGGCGATGGATGTACTGGCTTTCGCCCTTTCAGTGGTATGTGAAAGGCATGCTCGCACAAATCCTCAGTGGTTTGCCCGTCGAATGCTCGGCCACGGAGCTTGTGAGCTTCTATCCACCGGCGGATCAGACGTGAGCTTCCGCTCTCCGTGCATCGATGTAACGCTAACGTATCCCAAAAGGTGTATTCAATACGCCGCCAATTTCTTAGAAACGCATCGCGGCTATCTCGAGAACCCGGATAGCACAGACATCTGCAAGTATTGCAAATTCGCAACAGGTGACGAGTTCCTGGCAAGCATCGCCGTCAAGCATTCAGATAATGCGCCGGCGATGCTCGTCTTCGCGCTCTACACGCTCCTCAACATCGGCCTCTTCTTTGCGATCTCATCTGGCAAGCTTTCGTTGAAGCCAGTCGTTCGTCACTTGCAGCTTTTGTACAACAAAGCAATCTAGACGTATGCACCTAAAAGGCATGTTGCGTAGCAGAATCGTAGAATGAATCCTCTGAGCCTTCGCTGTCTGGTGCCTGTGGGTTATGTTCAAGACTGCTGGCCCTTTGCTTGATCGCTGGTCGGCGCGAAATTGGCACGCGTGCCGAAGTAGAATCTGAGGCCTTGCGTACCGGGGGCTGTGTACCCATCGCATATTGCCTATTGATGTCGCGCGTGATCACGCGTCTAGGAACGCGGTAATCAGAATCATCTGCTTCATCCTCATCGACTTGTGGCGTTGTACTTCTACCCCTCCGCCAGCTTAGTGCCTCTGCCAGCAGCTCTTGCTCGGATTTCTCTACTACGTCATCGTCTAGTGCGACGCCATGCGTGAGCGGGTTGTACGGGCTTGGGCTGCGAGGGGTAGCGCCGTCGAGGAAAGCACTGCCCGGCAAAGGCGACGAAGGAGAACGTGGGGACAGGCGTTGATATGAGGATCGTCTGGACGAACCGGGTGATGGCGAGTCTGCAGCACGGGCGGACGAACTAAGCAACAGAGGTCTCGGCTTGCTGTTCGAGACTCGTCTGTTACCCTTGTCCTCACTCTGTAGCTGACCTGACGCGACAGACTTTATTGGCGATGCACGTCCATTTGCATGGTCAGGAGGGACGAAAGGCTGATCTGATTGAACGCTTGCGCGGCGCAGTCCGTTGCGAGTCGTGTCTAGTGTGACACCAAGTCCTTTGTAGCTCGTAGTCATATCGTCTCGCAATTTCTGGATGGCTCCCGGAGCCTGTGCGCGCAGGTTTGTGGTCGCTTTCGACAAACTGGCCGCAGTATCTGAGCGCTGGAAGGCATCGGCGTAACGCTTGAACAGACCGCTAGCGGCGGTCATGGGTGATGGTGACACGCTGATTTCAGGCGTTGAGCTTGCTTGTGAAGTACCGAACAGTCTCGACCTTGCCGTGCTGGAAACAGCCGCAAGACGAGCTTTTGCAAGTGACAGACCATCCTGCAGATTGTCTCGCGCAAGCACATCGTCAGGCCCTTGACCAGAGATTGACGCAGTCAAGCGCCTCTCGCGATACGTCCCTGCCAGCAAGACCAAGGTTGCGACATCGTTGTATTGATACCTCTGCAGCAAGCGCAGCGCTTCTTCGAACGTCGTCGCATCGCCTATGAGCACATCACGCTTCAACGTGATCATGGCACAGCAAATGTCAACAACATGCGCCAGGAATGGTGACAAACCGTTTTCGATAGCGTGACCTTGTTCTGGCCGAGCAGGTATCAGAGCAAATAGTCGATCCCATAGTGACAGGATGTCCGGTATCCGGAAACACTGCGCAAAAAGCGACACAATCCACTGAAAGGCGTAGTATGAGGAGGTGATACCGTGACTGGCGAGAGCGTCTGCCAGGTCGCTGTCCTGCCATCGCAGCTGTGCGTCAAATTTGCGTAGGATGTACCCTATTCCGACAGTGGCATTCGACTTGGCAGCAGATGACTTTGTGTCGATGACATCTCCGTCTAAGCTTTCGTTAAAGCAATCCGACAGCTCGCCCATCAGGTGATTGAAGCACCAAAATGTGTCTGCCTCTGCATGTCCTGCCAAGACCTGGATGCTACTCCGCTCTTGATGAACAGTGGGAGGCCGAGCAATGGCAAAGTAGAGCGGCGACAAGACGTCTGCCATGCCTTGTACATAGCCGAGACCTGGGTTGAGCTGGGCGAAAATGTATAATAGCCTCTCGAGGACTTCCCAATGGCGATCCTCTGCTTCCGTCGCGTTGCCATTCTGCGCGAAATGTGCGGACGAGCCGGCGCGAGGCGAGTGATGCTTGTCACGGTAGCCCAATCCAGATGAGAGCTGTGCTATCCGCTCGAATACGGCTCGTCGGTGATTCTGCGTGTGCTCCGGCTGGGATGCGCGTCGAAGAGGCAGACGCGATGTGAGCGGGCAGCCGGAGCACGCAGCCACAGGCTGGGCAAAGAAGTCGAGTGCGAGTTGTGTACGTTGTATGTCTTTGTCTATCTGATCCAACCAAGCATCCTCTCGTGATAGCGCTTTCGAGAGATCAGGCTGCAGAGGCATCAGACCGGCGCGTGAACCTATCTGACGAGACCGACTGGAGGCTGAGCAGCGATCTTGACCCCGAGATCTTGCACAAAGTCATAGTAGGCTTCACGCTTCGACTTGATCTCGGCCTGCCAGCGTGACTTGTCGGCGGGCAGCAGGCCTAGCAGGATCCGCCATGCAGTCGCTCTGTGCGAGTCAGGCACGCCTGCATGTTCGTCAGACACGACGCTGGTGCAGTAGACCGTGTCTGTCGATACCTTGTGCGCATAGATGACTGTATGAATATAGCTCCAGTCTATCGTCTTGCGGCGCAGACGGTGCGCATTGCGCGTGAAGCTTGGCAAAGAGCTCCAGCCTGGCCTTTTATTTTAGCAATGCGGCTTACGCAGGCTGACAGGCTTACTTTGCGTGCTGCTCGCTCTCGATGGTCATGACTGCTCGCCGTGTCCGCACGAGGCCGTACTATCGGACGATCACCTGTCTTGGCCTGTCTTGTCTGTCGCGTGGGCAAGACAAAAGTCGAAGAAGCTCCCGACCAGCTATGGTGTCCCAATGATGACTCTGTTCCGTGGAAAGGCTCTAACAGCACGCCTCGCATCGATAGAGCGACTTCCGAGCTTGCGAGTTGACAATGTTGATCGCGCTGCGTCTGGTGTTCTGAACGCCCATCGACTTGAGCACCCGAGATGGACCACGTCGCCGTGACACTACCGGCATACGTCATGCCAGCATTGTGACTTCTGTCACGACCTGTTCGGAGATGCACACGTCAGACGGCTGATCAAGATGGTTGGCCAGAAAGCATACATGCGATCATAAAGCGGCGCGATCTGCTACCAGACACTGGCCTGGCTCTTCGCATCCTGACGTCTCGAGCGAGCACACAACAAGGCTGGCAATACACGGTAAGAACGACGCGGAGGAGTTGTGCGCTCTCGAGCTGTGTTGACGCTTCAAGCCCTTCACGAAAAGTCTCGCGATAGGACGGTTGCCAGCGACGAGAGCGCTCACTCAGCCAGATGTGTACATCATCAGCACTTGCGCACTGGCGACACTGCACACATGCCTGGTCAATCTTGATTGCATACGCGATATAATCGTGAGCAGGTCGCGGAAGATGATTGCCGCCTTTGAGGTTGGCCTACACGGTCGTCGCACTGCAAGTTGGGCGTTGGACGCGTCGAGGACGTCGAACTCGCGTGGCTTACGTACGGATGCTCTTTCTTCCCGCGCACTCTTCCTTGCTCGGTTAAGATCCATCGGCAAGATCGTACGATTCGGCGGGCAGGGGACATATAAAAGGACTGAACATCTCGTCCTTTCCCCCAAGTCTTTGAAGCCCAAAGAGATTTACTTTTGCTGGACGAGAGTACCTTTCGCGAGCCTCAAAGCATCATACGAACGTATTATAAGCTGCATAAGCCTACNACTATAATGGTTCAAAGCTTGCTGTCAAGACCTCAAGTCAAGATGGCGGGTTGTGCGGTCATGTCGCACTTTGCTCAGACGGCGCCTATCCAGATCTATCCTCGCTCTGTCGCACGTATCGTCGTCAACCTACCTCGCTCCCGCCGCAAGCCGACTTGGGGTNGGGAAGAAGACGTCGTGCTTCAGTCAGCATGGCTGCGCTCTTTCACTACCGATGGAACGCTGGCCACTCTGGATATGGACAGACCACCCAACAAGTCCATGNCGCCTTATGTGACGAAGCCGAAGATAGAGCTCAAGGCAAAGGCAAAGAAGTCAGTTCGTTTTGACGAGACGGTGACCGTGCATAGNTACCCTGCACCCATCACCANGTCGGTCGCTTTCAGCAGCCGCATTCAAGTCAGAACTTACCAGCCGGCGAGACCTCGCCCGGCAGTGATCTCTGCGCCTGCGATCCCCAAGATCGTCCTCACCTCACCAGGTTGCACGGAACGCACTATCTTACGAGCTCAGCCTGGGCCGGGGGCCAATCCGGTCAAGAAGCCTGCCGTCGAGAAAGTGNTTCCATTCAAGGACATCAAGTTCANNACTCGCTTCTCGAGACGGTCAGCGCTTTAGTGTTGTCGCATGCTTGCTNGCGNGAGTCGCGTCGCCGCGCTGAGTCTGAGGGTCTTGGTCTTTTCTGGGTTTCTTCTGAATCTGAATGAGCTTGCTCTTGTGCTGACTTGCTCTTGTGCTGATTTGCTGATGTGCTAGCTCTGCTGACGTGCTGACTCGCTATTGTGCTGACTCTACTGACGTGCTGACTTTACTAACGTTCTGACTTTACTGACACGCTGACGTTGCTGACGTACTGACATTACTGACGGGCTGACACTGCCATCGTGCTGACTCTGCTAACGCACTGACTTTGCTGATATGTCGGCTTTGCTGACGTACTGATTTTGTTGACACTGACTTTGCTATTGTGCTGACTTTGCTAACGTAGCGACATTATCAATGGAATGACACTGCTAACGGACTGACTTCGCTATTGTGCTGATGACCGGTTGTGCTGACCACTAATAGTCTGACTTCGTTGACATGCTGACACCGCTGATGTGCTGATCTTGCTGATAGTGATAACGTGCTGTGGATTGTGTCTGCCGTGCTGCCGAGTTGGCCATAGTCCTGAGTATCGACGACAATGAGACTTGGAAGAATGATGGTGGTACACGCATGCGCTGAAGATGCCATCCCACAGCGATTGGTCGCAAACACAATCAATCGGGTTAACGCAGTGTTAATGTCGGACATCGTGCCGACAGTCCTGAATAGATGCGGTAGCAGATCCTTTGGTCAGATTGCATAGGAGCTCGTCAGAAAGAGGAGGATAATGATTAGGAACATGAAGTGAAGGGCGACCCATATCGGGCGGCATAGACGATGCGATGAGATAGGCACGCGACGCGGAAAGCGTCATTTGCATTGGCATTGATGCAAATTGATGGACCATACCAGCGCTGCTGCACACAAGCTTGCAGCATCAGCAGAGCCCAAGCGAGCACTCTTATGCGAATACATCATCTGCGAAGCTTTTGGGGAGCTTGTCGGCGTCAGTTCATCTGCTTCCAGAGAGCCAATCTGTGCTCATGTCGTCGAGCAGGATGTCGCTCGTGTTCTGCTTCAAAGGGGCCGAATCACGCTGCATACGCTCTGTCGGTGCTTGCCAATGCCGAGTAAAATCGTCAGGAGCGCCTTGGTGACACTCATTCAGCATCATTGCTGCTTTTATGCCACGCGAGCAGACGACCCTTTTCCGCTGTATGAGATCAATCAGGAGAATGTCATGCTCAGGCTATGGCACGATGCCATCATCAATCAGCTCGCAGACGAGCAGTGCTTTCTCGTCGCTACTCTCCTCCAGAACGGCACCATGCGCGGCAGTGATCTCGTCGAGGCCCTTTGCAGCAGTTCGTCATGGCAAGCATGTGCGTCAGCAGTCGGACGCAGAGCATCCTAACTTACTGACTGTATGCTGCAGCGAAAACAAGAGCGACTCAAGCGCTTTCCGGTCTTTGCCAGCGCGGCTACTTGGGCATCATGACTGCAAACCTGACAAGCAGTCCTCAAGACGAAGCACACGACTATCGCGAGAGGAAGCTGGCAGAGATGCCCAAGAACAACACGCCGAAAATGCAAAAGGCGCTTGCAAGCGAAGTCTATCAGTTTCTACTCAGACGAGTCGGCGAGGATCACGACTTGGCGCAAGAGGACGCGTTTCTGGAGCCAGCAGATGAAGAGGAACATGTCAGAGTAGGTACAGCCCCAAGGATATCAAGATCATGCTGAGAAGGTTCTCGACAGAAGCGTCGCAAGGCAGACTCGGACAGGCACGCTTCGAAGAGGCCCAATATATTGCAGACCAGCTTCAACGTAAGCGATCCTCATGATTGCAGCCGGCAAGGCACTGATAGCCTGCTGCAGCCCGAAAGCTATTACATGATCAATTATACCCGCTTTCTGATCAAATTTCGCAACAAGGTGCGCACAACACTTGCGAGTGAATACGAGCTCATGCTGTCTGACAGATGGTCGAAGACTCAACGCGCGCGCGCTACAACAGAGGCGTTGCCCTGGTCATGCAGCAGGCACTTAAGCTTACCGAAGCCAAACAGAGACGTCTACGCGAACCGCTGTCCGGTCAGTCATCTGTGCCGGATTGTCGAGCTCGCTCACATAGCTAGCAGAGCGCTTCCGGACTACAGAGATTCTGGAGGAATTGGCTGTACGCCGTCATGGAGAAAGTCGTGCGGAAGTGATGCGCTCCTTCGTCAGCATGGCGTCAGAGTTCAATGTCCTCAACCCGGAGTCTTGTGAGATTCAAGAATTTCGGATCGATCAAAAGACGACGCAGGAACTCGTCGGCGAGATACTCGTGCGACTTGCGCGAGAGGACGAGGACTTTCTTGAGGCGGGTTCGGGAGGCGTAGCGGAGCATGCTTGGCTCGAGCGTTCCGGCGGTCCGACGGTGAGAAAACAGAGCACCAATCGAGATGGCGAGACCTGGCGTATCAACTTTGCTGCTATTCGCAGCTCGCTCAAGCTCGCCCTGATCGAGAATTACATTCGGCACAGGCTCGACGCCGTCTGCTGGAGAATCTGGTTGCTCTTGCTTCTCAAAGGCAATTTGGAGGAGAAGACTGTATGTCCTGTGCAAGGCCATGCTCATCACGCTGACTCGATGCAACAACAGATCTGCAAGCAGGCAATGATACCTGCCAAGGAATGTCGAGACGGACTCCTGAGCCTGTACCGGGCCCAGCTGATCGAATCCCAAGAGGTACCGAGAACGAACGAGCGCATACCTCAACGAACTGTCTTCCTCTGGTTCGTCAATCTCAATCGCGTCGAGACACAACTCGTATCGCAAGCTTACGACATGCTGGTCAACATCAACATCAAGTTGCAGGGCCTACTGTGCGACAATGGCATACTCGTCGCCAAGGGCAAGCTCAAGAGCGTCCAGGAGGACCCAAGCCTGCTCAAGGACTCCGAACACGAGTTGATCAGGACGGTCGAGTATGCTGTCGCCGCGCTCAGAGCCAACAGCCAGAGGTTGGTGCACGACATTTTTATCCTGAGCGGAATTTAGGCGCAGATCGATCATCGGCGATTTGTGGTCCCGAATGCAAATTTGAGATCTTTTCGAGATTCCAACTCCGAAAGATCGACTTTGATACCAAGAAGTCTCGGCAAGTAGGCGTGCCACGCTGCCTGAGCTCGGCACGAAGCACGCACAGTCACCGCATTGCACTCCAAGAGCGCGCAGAACAGCAATGTTGGCTTTGACGGTGGATCCTTGGTCTCCTTGATCTCCGACCCAGCATAGCGGAATATCGCGTGCGCGCTCTTCCAGTCATGGGGGACGCTAAGATGCCCGGCTCGCCTCGAGAGATTGGCAAGGCCATCTTGCCGACGCTGGCAGCCAGACGAAAGCTGTCGGTTGACGAGACAGCGGCCAGGGACAAACTTCTTATGTACAACGGTCTCAATAGCTACGCTCCCGTTGCTGGTCAGGAAGGAAGCTCCAGGCCCGGCATTGATCGACTCATCAGTACAGAATCGGTAGGCAGTCTTATGTCGCAGCACAGATCAAGCGTTTCCGAGTCCCTCTCCGGAGGTAGTCCGGCGCCCGCCGCCGTCGCCGCCTACGCGAGCCGGCAAGGCGATGAGGCCCGCAAAGCATTGCAACACTATCATCTCCACGGTCACTTTGCGGCCAAGGCATACCGCGCCGGGACCGATCCTCAAGCAGTGCTTCAACGGTACGTCCACGCGAATTGCCGGCCCTCAGCAGCTAATCCAAATCGCGTCTGCAGATTTGCGCTCAGGGACAACAGCTCACGCGTGGGTATTCTGAGAGCGTTACGCATCGTGAAGAGCGTCTTTAGCGTTCCTGCGGTAGCGCTAGTCCTGGGTGATCTAGAATGCCGTGCTGTCGTGGCGTCCATGGGGCTGTCGGCCCAGCAAGCTATATACCTCGAGTCACAGGACATTTCGATCTGCACTAGCAAAGACGCGACTGTCGAGCACCCCGAAAGCACTGGAATGCTGTCAGCACCTGGCGGCATAACATGCTTCGTTAAGCAGCCTGTCGAGGCAAATTTGGAAGGCCCAGATAAGCCTACACTTATCGGTCACCTGTGTCTCATAGATCAAGGTCGACAAGATCAACGCTTCGCTCCTCTCAGCGGAGCTGACTTGTCCCTGCTGAACGATTTCGGAGAACAAATGGGCGCGGAAATTGAAGTAGCTCTCCGAAGGCGTACAGCGGATAGAAATGAATGCATCAGGGACGACTTGTCAAGCTTGCTGATCAAGACACTCAGCGAGCCAAGTGACGGCGCGGCGAACGCGCCGGCAGAGCTACGCAGAACATCGACAGCGTCCGCGTCTCAAGCCGATCGACAGTCGACCGGTCTGCCTGGAACTGTACTGTCCGAACCGTCACAGAGCGACACCCTCGAAGAGACGGACATGACTCTGTTCGATCGCGCAGCTGAGAGCGCCCGTCGATTGCTACACGCTGACGGCGTGCTCATACTAGACGCTCGAGAATTCCATATATCTAAGCACGGGGCAACAGACTTTGCATCGCAAGCGCGAAGCGCGACTTCTGACGTCTCTGCCGCGCCGAAAAGCAGGGGCAAGCAAGCACGCAAAGCGCGTGCCACTGCTGCGCTCGATGGCACGAGTGTCGGCTGGTTAGAAGACGCGCCGCAAGAGCACGAAGGGCCTAACGATCGGCCGCAATACATGCTTGATGCGAATGCATCTGCACGAACGCGCATCCTTGGGAAATTCGAATCACTAGAGTGCGACGGCTGGTCTCAGCGGTTGCGCAACGATGACACTAGTCAGCTGCTGTCCGAGGTCTTGTTGCGCTACTTGCAGGACAGTCGCGTCAACTTCAGCTGGGATGAGCTCACGGTTGTCCTAGCTAAATTGCTTCCTGCAAGGACACAAGAAGCGCTCGTCATGCCCTTCTTCAACAATGACACGCAGCCTCAGATGATCCTGATGGCGGTCAAATCAGCTCCTTGGTCACCGTTCGATCTAGCGTCTGAAACGATTGCCAGAGCAATCGGCGCGATCTGCATGTCGTCACTGCAGCGACGCCAATTACACCAAGCTCAAAACGTACAGTCCTCTTTCATCAGCTCCATCTCACATGGTAGGTGCATTGCAGCTATTGCTTTCTCAGCTGACCCCTTGGCAGAGCTGAGGATACCTATATCGTCGATCATGATGCAGATCGAGGCAGTTCAGGAGGCGATCGCACCCAATCCGGACAGCGATTATGTCTTATCGCTGCTCGATCTCATGCACGTTGCTTCGACTTCGCTTCGCGACATTCTCGAGGATGTACTCGAGTTCGGTCAAGCTGGCAGCAAAGCAGCCCCTGCCCCTACTGAAGTAGATCTTGAGGAATTGCTCATCTCAACGGTCCGATCCTGCGCCGTCAGGAAGGCGCACTTCGATTCATTGGTCGTCAGCGATGCCAACATCAACACGATCGTTGCAGAGCCTACACACGTCGAAATCATTGCTGAGATCGAGCAGCGATCAGATTGGCTGGCTGTCATCGATGCGACTGGTCTGCGACGCATCATTCTCAACTTGCTAAGCAATTCAATCAAATTTGTCAAGTCTGGCTCGATTCGTGTGACGTTGCAGCAATATCAGGGCGCGACAGACGGGCCAGACTGTATTCAGCTGATCGTTGCCGACACGGGCTGCGGTATGAGCGAAGAGTTCGTCGCCAAACGGTCTTATTTCAAACCATTCAAGCAAGAGAACCCGTTGCTCGAAGGTGCAGGCTTGGGTCTCTCGCTAGTCCTGAATCTCGTCAGGCGGATGCATGGTGAAATCGATTTGCAGTCACAGCTTGGCGTCGGTACGACTGTGTATGTCACCTTGCCGCTTCGCTTCCGACATGAGCGACAGTGTGAACACCGACAAATCGCCAGAGCATACAGCAACAGTGCACTAGCCCGCGAGCCAGATCGCAGAAAGCTGCATCTCGGCAAGGAGGCCGATCGCCCGAGCACACCCCCCAAATCAGCCTCAGGCACAGAGTCCTCAGTCGATGAGCAATCTGAGTCTGCGGGCCTTCGCGTCATGGTCGCAGAGGACAATGTGGTCTCGCGCAACATCCTTGTCGGTCTGTTAAAGCGCAAGAAAGTGCAATATATCGCAGTCGATGACGGCTCTCGCCTCGTAGAAAATTATCTCACTTTCCGGCCCCACCTCATCTGGTAGGCTTTGCTGTGATATGACTTGCAGCGGACGTTGATCGAAGGTGACGGCAGGACGGACATACAGATGCCCACTTCTGGCCTGGAAGCCGCGGCGCAGATACGCAAACTTGAGCAGGCGTATCGCTTACCACGCGCCAGGATCGTTGCCTTCTCTGGCTCGAGCAAGGAAGACTCTAGCCGAGAGGGATTGCTCGGCACAGGAGGTGGGTCTACTTGCACAAACATAGCGCCAAACTAATGTTAGTGCTCAGAGCTTGACGATTACTTCGTCAAAGGGTCGATCAAGCTTGTTGAGCTGTCTAGAAGTCTGGATGCTCTTCAACAAGCCATCAATAGCTCTCAGAAGCAATCACCTCGACCAAAG